>NW_017674703.1:86810-87690 GCF_001879085.1 Nicotiana attenuata | reverse complement strand
TTAGAATTTCTTCCCGTCGACCATCCGAAATCATCCCGAGGCCCCCGGGACCTCAACCAAAAGCACTAATACCACCTAATACCTTATTCAAACTTGTACCAATCCTTAAAACACCTAAAACAACACCGGAAACCCGATTAAATCAAATATTCAAGCCTAAGAACTACAAGTTTCTTCCAAATACGCTTTCGATCAAAAACCTAACCAAAACACGTCCGAATGACCTAAAATTTTGCACACACATCCCAAATGACATGACGGAGCTACTGCAACTTCCGAAATTCCAATCCGACCCTCGGATCAAAAACTCACTATCGAACCGGAAACTTCAAAAATTCAAACTTCGGCATTTCAAGCCTAAATGAGCTACGAGCTCCCAAAATACATTCCGAACACGCTCCCAACCCCGAAATCACCTAACGGAGCTAACGGAACCATCAGATTCCATTCCGAGATCGTCTTCATACTGTTCCGACTACGGACCACTTTTCAACACTTAAGCTCTCATTTAGGGACTAAGTGTCCCAAAACTTTCCAAAACTCAACACCGAACGTCCCGACAACCAAAAATAGCAGAAATGAACTTAGGGGAAGCAGTTAATGGGGGATCGGGGCGTAAATTCCAAAAACGACCGGCCGGGTCGTTACATCCTCCTACACTTAAACATTCGTTCGTCCTCGAACGAGCATAGAGAACATACCTGAAGTAGTGAAAAGATGAGGGTACTGGCTGCGCATATCCTGCTCGGTCTCCCAAGTCGCCTCCTCGGCCGGCTGACCCCCGCCACTGAACCTTTACTGTAGCTATGTTCTTTGACCTCAACCTTCTGATCTGCCTATCCAAAATAGCCACTGGCTCCTCAACATAGGATAGATCCTT
>NW_017674703.1:0-82448 GCF_001879085.1 Nicotiana attenuata | reverse complement strand
GTAAACAACAAGGGGGGTACGCTACCGGAATCCCACATCCGTAGTCCCAATGTAAATGCGCAAATCACAACCAGAAGATACACAGAAATGAAGTACAAAGACAAGCAACGGGTAGTACTGGCCTAACATGCTTCATGTAGTACATTCAAGGCAACTTAAGCAAGTAGGCAAGTTAAATCAACTAAACATGCTTTCCTAATCTAGCGCAGGTTATAGTTGCAAGTAGAATAAAGCAAATATGAAAGAAACTCAATCGCAATATCTTAAGTAAAACTGGATTTTCAACAATTGGCTCAAGTACGCGCTCGTCACCTCGCGTGCAAGGCACTCAAAATACCAAATAACAATATCCTAAGGGGAAAGGTCCCCCACACAAAGTTAGACAAGCCACTTACCTCGAACCGGCTCAATATCAATAGAAACCACGCTTTTGCCACGAGTATCCGACTCCAAATTGCCCAAATCTATTCAATTCAATTACATAGCGTAAATAATATTGCAAACAACTGATTTCGCTAATATTGCAACCAAAACGCCCCTCAAGCCAACATCTCGGAATCGAATAATTTTCACATTTTTAGAACCCTTGTACTCTCACGAGTCTAACCATATAAAAATCTCCCTATTCGGAGGTCAAATACCCACTCAAAACTCAATAGTTTAGGCAATGAAGTTTTACCCCAAATTATCCAATTTTTGATCCTAAATTCGAATTCCAATGATGTATTTAACTATATAATGATCAAATATAACAAAAAGGGACCAAAGAAACGTTACCCGGTGATCTTCTCTTCGAAACCCACTATATAGGGCTCGGGCCCTATGTTTTCGTATGTGGAAGTACGCCGCAAGTAAATTGATATAAGATCCAATTTAAGGCGATTTTGAGTGGGTTTCGAAGAGAAGATCACCGGGTAACGTTTCTTTGGTCCCTTTTTGTTATATTTCATCATTATATAGTTAAATACATCATTGGAATTCGAATTTAGGATCAAAAATTGGATAATTTGGGGTAAAACTTCATTGCCTAAACTATTGAGTTTTGAGTGGGTATTTGACCTCCGAATTGGGAGATTTTTATATGGTTAGACTCGTGAGAGTACGAGGGTTATAAAAATGTNGTAACATCATTCCCCCTTTGGAACATTCGTCCTCGATTGTTGAATGATACACTTATTATTTTCATAACTTATGCGTTTCAAATACTTTAGTACTCTCCTTGCCATCTAGGCAACCGTTCTTTGAATAATTCCAAAGTCTAGGGTATTCCCCCCTTTAGTCCTCTTTCTCATACCACGACTTGTGGTCGAAATCTTTCCAATCTCGTAGTTGTTGCTACATCCTGTCATGCAGCCTGTAAGACTCTGACTTTGTAAGTGCGCCTATGCAACTCTTCTCACCTTTTCCTTCTAGATTTCAGCAAATCTCTGGGCCTCACTTTGTAAACATATATAGAGCTTGAAAAGATGTCTCTCTGGGCATCTATAGGTATACTTGAAGTTCTTTGCTCGGTACTCTTTTTGAACTTAGGAATATTGCTATATCTTATATCGTAGATCCGCTTATCCATTCGTATGACTTTACAGCATCTAGGTAGGTCATACTATACCATAACTCTTACTTTGATTTATCGTTACTGAGTCTGCTTCCAAACTCTAGGTTACTTTCGTTACTTATCCCATATGTATAAATCTAAGTCCTTTAATACTTCCTCATTACTTGTTCATCTTAAGAATGACGGCCTAATCTCACCTCATACTTTGTGACTTGTGTCTATCCATTGTTGATTTACCTCAATATTGATCTACAATATACCACTGATAACTTGAAACCTCTTACGTAATCCCTAGGGCTCATGTTGCATCGTGGAACATTTGAAGTGATTTTTTCTGATCCACTTGGGGTGATACGATACTATAGTTTCACTACCGCATTTCATAGTATCCCAATGTGATTCACTTACGTGGGTATTTTTGTCCTGTACAATTCTTGAAATCCCTTTATTTATCATAATTACCCCCTCATTCTATTACCAGGGCAGCATTTTATATCTTCTAAATGCTACTAGTCTTAGACTCCTTTGAGTTCATTCGGCTATATTAAGCTTTCTACAACTTGGAGAAACCATCAGCTCTCTTCTTTACATGGGCTTAATCCTGAGGACGTATCCATTCTCGTCACCTTCTCACTTGCCCCTTCTTATCCTTACTCCTGTCTTCCTAAAACCTTGTCGTTTTTTCATACATTAGCTTGTGATCTATACATATCTATTTATACTACTCGCAACCTTCCTTCAACTTGTTTGCACCTCTTTACACAATCTCGTGAGAGCTTCATACTAACTTCTTATGAGGTTGGGACACTTCTAACTGGCTTTATCGTAGAGCCGTTATAGAATATGGCTACTATACTATCTCTCTTGTACCTCTGATATTAAGAGTGATTCTACAATGTTCTCAATCATGATGTCTGTAACTTTCTGGCTCCAATAAGTAGACTCCTAATTTACTTAGTTGATATAACTCTTTAGTTTCCTCTTCCTTCTGATTTGACTTTATGCAGGCTTAAGCTATCTTCCGATCTGTGGCTCATGGCATTTAGCTGTTACTTTAGCCTTTTATGGACGCTATGGAAAACCAGGATATAATCTTCTAATGATTCAATCCTTTGTCTATGACCTGGACCCAGTTCCTTCTTTTAACTTATACCGGAGTCTTCTATGGCTGATCATTAATCGAATAATTCCTTTCGTTCCATTTCAGCTTTCTTCAAACGTAAGCAATTGCTTTTCCTGGTCTTCTTGCCCCCTTTTGCGTGCATACTTAGCTCATCCAAGTTCTCACGCATGCCAAAGTTTTTGTGCAACTCATGCTCTCGAATATTACTTTTGGTTTTACTCCCCGCTCATTAGCCATGGTAGGTTTAACTTTCTTTTGGAGTGTATACAATTTTTTAGTTAGACTGTTGTTACACAACCACTTTCTCTTTAGGTCACTGTGCTTTGGTTGAAGCCTTCTTCCTTATTTCCTCAACTAGTCTTTCATTGTAGTACTTAGGGGGGATCCTCTGATCTTGTAAGGCTGCGAGCTTATCACATCGTATGCCTGACAGAATTTTTGATGTTCTTCCCCGCCTATAATTCCCCGTAGTTACTTATCTCCATGCCCTTGTGCTTGTAGGGTTACTTCTGACCTAATATTTTGACTTTCTTCACAGTGGCATTCTTTTTTATTTCCGTAACACTCATACGGTACCTTTTTAACTTTCCCAGCTCCTATATGGATATATTTCAAGAATCACGATGTCATAACTGTGAGGCTGAATTCCCCATATTGGGGTTCCCTATGTTTATCTTGCACGATCTGTTGATTTGTCTGTATCCTCTTGTCTAGCCGTAGTTAGGCTCTTCCTGAATCAACTACTAACTACTTGTTGGCCCATTCCCGTATCAATATTCCACGTAATCTTTCTTTGGTCATTTCCTTTGTCTTAACTTACCTCTCGCACTGGCTCCTTATTAATCAATAACATCTTGGGCAGGAACCCTTACTTCCTCTCCTTGACATCATGTTTGCATAATGCTCTGGTACCGTAGCATATCTGCAGAATTTGAATAAGTTCAATCTCATCCCTTTTTCATTTTACCGCATTCTTCCTTTACCATTCCATAATTAATAGAACCACTTAGTTCTGACTTAATACCTCACTCCACATTCCCCCTCTAGGGAAGTAATAATATTTAGCGCTACAATGATCTACCTATAGATGTTTTACCTCTTCATCATTGGCATCTTCTCACATTATCGATGACCCTTGCTCGCCTTGCGGTAATCCTTATGTACCAAGGATAAAGAAATTCCTTACTCGCGAGGGTGGCACTTAGTGTAACTGGCACACATGGTCCCTTAAGCTTAACTTTGCTCACATTGCTTGTTTTAGGGAAGCGTCTTCCTAAATGACCATTATTGGAATTTCTCATGAATTTTCTTCTATTGTCCATTCTATTATCGCCGGAATGAAATCTAAAACTCTCATGATACCGAGTATTATCCAATCACTTTGTCCCAAATTCACATTTAGTTTATCTTGTTCACCAGCCCATACTGATTTCTATTATTCTGGGGTCTAACTTTTCCTTCCGGTAGTTGCGTTCGAGTCACAAACTTATTTCTCGAAGTGAGGATATGACTTCATGGTCTATACTCTTTTGTTGTCTCAAGGCCAGTCAGCTCTCGTCTTTCCTTCACTTGACTGTAGAATCTGTAATACTGCCATCTTTTTGACCTACCATTGTCATCCATGTATCACATCTTACTCTTAATGCTTCATTAGCTCTCTTCTTATATCCTGCTAACATTTCTGTCTATCACTTTATTCTAAAAATATCAACAAGATATTCTTTTGCTTTTAGCTCCCCTTTGCTCCATCCACTGGCTCTTCGGGTTGCCTAGCATTATCTCTCTACTAGGGACGGGAGTCATACTAAGATAATATTTATCCTTTCCAAGCTTCCAGTGCCTATCTTTGTAGCACTCATATCTAGCTGTACTATTTTAGAGTGCAACATCTAGGTGCCTCACAAGGAGATCCATTACCATGTTTGCACTATCCTTCGGAAATGTCAACTAACTCTACTAATCCATCCCCATTTTAGGTTACCCTAACTCCAGTCGGATCCTGATAACCCGTACTTCTCTTAAACTATGTATGTTAGCTTCCATAGGGCATAACTGAGATCAGTGTGGCCGATTGTACGTACATCTGTCACTGTTGAAGGTAACTCAAAATGCTTATATCTCCCTTCCTAAATGGTAAATAATGATAATCTTTATTAACTGGTACCTCGTACCCTTCTTCACCTTGCTTGTTTTACTTGCTGAAACTTGTGTCTTCCTTCCGATTTTGTTATTTCTTTTTACCGTAAGAGTGGATAAGTATTCTTGCCTTAGGGATCTTTACCAAGGAGCTTCCACACACATGATCTACTGAAGACCTTACGTTTACTCATCATAAGCATGATGCGAAAATTGAGTTCCTCTGACTCAACTCTTCCACAGCTATATCTCTTACCAAACGTCTTTCTGGATGTAGGCATCATCGTATTATGAATAAGATAGATTTCAGGAAATTGAGTTCTTACAACTGAGCTCTACCACATGATCTAGAGTAGGAAGAAAGAGTGACAGTCCTAAATGCCATGTAGCCTCCTGCTTATAAGTGTGGTGCACGACACATCCATAAACAAGACTCTACTAGACACGGCTTGTAGACTCCCTAGGACAGAACAGCTCTGATACCACTTTTGTCACTACCCAAATCTATGGGCCGCAACGGGCACTCAGTACCTTACTTAACTGAGTACCAACATAACCTATCTTTCTTATTATACTTTCATTGGCAAATGGGCCAAACGGGCTGTCATGGGCTAACCAGAATAAACATAGAGGAATACTCAATATAGGACGACCCAACCTGATATAAAAACTTATACATGTGATATATGGGCCTATAAGGCCAACATGATCATTTGTAAACTCAAAACATAAGCCGGCAAGGCCATACAAGCATTCCTATACATGACATCTGTCTACAAGCCTCTAAGAGTACACACTTAACATAAAGGTCGGGACAGGGCCCCGCCATACCAAACAATACGCGTCTAAATCATACTGACCAAACAAGCAACTCCGGAGCAAATGGAGCGCACCAACATCTTCCGTGGAGCTGATAGCCTACTTGGAGGACTCTCGACCTGTCTATCGGGACCTGCGGGCATAAAATACAGCGTCCCCAGGCAAAAGGGATGTCAATACGAATAATGTACCTAGTATGTAAGGCACATAAATAAGTACATAAAAGACATAGAAGAAATATAGAGTAAATGACTCAAGCTGTAAGTCTGGATAACTCTGTAGATCGTAAAATAATTATAGTGTCATGCATATGCATATGAATGTCATGTCGTGCATAGGTACATGTATTTATAACATCATCAAGCCTCTGAGTGTATCCTATCATATCATCTCGGCCACTTTGGACAAAATCATCAACGTATACCAGTTGATCAGGTGGTGATGCGTATATAATGCTGTAACCTTTTCACATATCCCATATACATATATATACATATATATATATACACGTATATAACGCCATCTGTTCATGGGTCAATGTGCATGAATAAATGCATATGAAATACGTTAATAAAATCTCTTGGTACGTCATAAGACCATTATGCCTCTGAATAATATCATAAAATAAACTTTACCAACTTACGTATTTTTCTGAGACCCATGAACAGATGATAAAATAATAGGACACATGGGAAATCAAGAACATAAGCATCTCTAGCATTTCTATGAATAGAGTCATTTACGAAAGTTGTGCATTTGCTCCTTTCGTTTGTATCGTATGGATCATGCCAAATAGAAAGAAGGGACAGCCTTAATATACGTGGAGTAGGGAAAACTCTGTATGATATTCTTGAAAAAAGTCGCACCATACTCCTTTAGAATCGCAAAATCTCATGTTGCTACGGTGCTAAGATATCTCATTGGAATTGTTTTGTTTCAAGATTAATTTCTGTTGAAGCCAACATAATTGTTGGAATCGTTCTTGATGGATTGAGATTTAACTTCCGTTTCTTTTTAATGTTGGAATTTTTGGAAGAAAACTATAGGATCACTTTCGATTGTTTTAAGGCCAAACTTCAGACTTACGTAAGTGTCATGTGTATGACACTTAAATGGCCACCTTTCATTAAGTTATGAGTCATTTTAATTTGAGGGGGGGGGGGGGCTGCCACCTCATGCCCTTAATCTTTATCTAATATAATTCCTTAATTAATTGGGTAATTATCCAACAATTAATCAATCACCCACATAATTAAGAATTATCTCAAATTACTTAAAACACTACTCACTTTTTACATATCTTGTACACCATAATATCGTGGTCATGTAGTACCTTGTATGGCACTAATCCATAAATACCGGGTATTATAGCTTGGACCATGTTTTATCCTAAATTGCCAAGCTTCAACGAAACTCATTTTCTTTGATTTGCTTACCCTCTCACCTTCACGAATTTACTTATCCCTTGTTTGAAATGGCAAAATACTTGTAACCTCAAAATAATCTCATTCCCGTGCTTGCATCAATTCACTTATGGAATACTTTCATGTACGAAAATATGGGGTGTAACACTCCCATGGTCGGGAGCTATGTTTTTGAACTGATCTGCACCCAAGGGTTGATTCTGAGCCATTCTTCGAGCCCTCTCCTCCTCATAAGGTATTTGTGCATCGCTAAGGGTTGCTTCCTCAGTGTCCCTTGCAACTTTTTCTCTGAGTTGGGCTGCCTCTTTTGCAACCAAATCTACATTATCATCATCTCTAGCCATAATTTCTTGGGTTGAGGATTGCCCAACCTTCTCTATATTTTTAGGAGATTTCTCTAGCTCGGAATTACTCCTACAAGGCATAAAACATACAATTAGTGCAAAACACTAGCGATTAAAGCTCAAACTCAATTAAAGTACAGTAAATTAGAGTTTAATAAGCGACTAAACACAAGATTATATCCTACTATCAACGGGACCACCATCAAGTGTCTCCTTCATGACCGTCTCCCTCTCGAGACACACCAGCACGTCCACATCCGCCTCTTCCAGTTGTGGGGCCTTGGAGCTCGCCCCAATACCTTCTCCAATATGTATGTTGCTGTCTCTCAAAGAGTGAAGTCATCCACCACTAAATCGACAACCACGGGGAATCCCCCTCCCCTGATATCCACAGCCTTCCTCTTGCGGGTCCTTAAGTCCCCATCATGGAGGGAGACTTCATCGTCCTCATCGACCAGCGAGAATAGCTGAGGAGAGAAAGTAGCAGCTAGGATGGGGATAGATTCGGAGGACGTAGCATTCAGGACAGGGCGACGGGGGAAGAAACTGAAGGCGCAGCAGCCCTTCTCCTCTTAAAAGAGGGCACATGTGCCCAGCTCTTTGGGGAAGACCCCCTAATTGGACCTGAAAAAACAAGAAATGTAGAGGTTTACAACTAAGCAAGCCAATATATAACAAAGAGAAGCAACAATCACGGCCAAAAAAGAGAAGTTACCTGCAGAAGGGAGAGGCGGTCTGAACTTCTGAAAGAAGTTCGGCCAGCCGCGCATCTCTGCGGCGTGGGGAAGAATTAGCCCGACCTAGTTAATGATACGTAGGGCTAGATATGAAGGGCAGTTGTTGGCTGTAGGGAAGGAAGAATTACTTAATTAACCCGAAATAGACGAAGAGATGCAAAGGGTAAAAACAAGAGAAACTTGGACACTTACGTGTATGGTTCCAAGCCTCAAAGAAGTCGTCGACATTTGCCACTATGGCCTCAGTTTTGACATAAAAGAAGTCAAGCCAGAATTGGCGGATGGCCTTGTCGTCCATCTTGACCACCAAGCATTTGCCCCACGGTGATGAAGGTTCAACATCGTCCCTATGTAGAATCCGAGTACGAATAGTTGCACCAGATGCCGCACTATCACCTCGACTCCAGCAAGCTCAGCAAATTTGCTCAGCATCTTGATGACCTTATAAACGTAGGGAGAGAGTTGAATGGGGCAAATGCCATAGTGGCGGCAGAATTCCTCAACCAGCGGGCGAAGAGGGAACGAATAGCCAATGGTCAACGGGTAGGCGTAGAGAGCGCAATACCCGGGACGGTGAACAAGCACCTCATCCGCATCAGCAGGGATCAGTTTGACATGATTGAGAAGGCCAAATTTGGCTTTGAACTCAGCCAACTGCTTGGGAGCCATTGATGATAAAAAATTTCCAGGCATCGCATCCGGTGACCGTTGAAGGTCAGACCAAGCATCGGGATTGCGAGGGATGATCTCTTCCACTAAAGGAGGAGATTCATCTTCTGCAACGGCAACAACGTCTTCCCCATGATGAGGGAACACAACTTTAAATGGGACGACATGACTCTTTTCATCAGTATCAAAAGAAGGGTTAGACAATTGTTATGAAAAATATGGGAATATGAAAGAAAGTTGAAGCTCAGAAGATGAAAGTAGATTCAAAAGAAAAGACGAGTTTTATGAGAGCAAATGGAATATGAAAGGAAGTAAAGCTTCCCTATTTATAAAGAATGAGTCACCAAATCTGAATGGTTTGTCATAATTGGCACCAAGCCCGAAATAGTTCATCATAATTCGCACCAGAATCGAAACGGCAAATCCAATCAAAGGTCACGTGCGAATCAACGCAATGCATCGGGAACCAGCATCATCATGAAGCATGATGTCATGATGTCACTCCCTCTCTTGGACCAGATGGCTCCAACAAATCACCCGAGAAATTTAAGGGATTTGAAATACGCAGACCACAAAAAGCCACATTGCCTGCTCGTTACAACGATCACGACCGATGTAATCTGTTCAGCGAGCTCGACCATAAAGACGGCTCTGGCGATATTATGCGCTCATTGAACTCGCCCACGGAGGTGACCTCAACGAATGGAGGGACTAACTGTATAGGCCAAAAATTATCCTAGTTACATTTGAGCCATGTCGACAATAAGAGAGCCTTCGAAGGCTGCCACGTGTCATCTGTATGATTTCGATAAAAGACGAATACATGATTGAAGTGACCCAACAAAAGACGAAGGCTAGGTCGAGGAGTCAATTGAGATCGAGGTCGAGGACGAGTACTAACAGAGCAGTAACGGCTAGTTTTGGGGATATGACTTAAATAAGAATATTCGTAGAATCTGTACTATTAGAGTTTTGTAGCTCATGTTCCCCTATAAATAGAAAGAGTGGTAGTTATAGAGGTGCATTGGACACTCATTGAAAAAGAACAACACTTTGACATTCTCTAAAGATTCTTATTTTATATACATACAAAATATACCTTTTTCTCATATTTGATTCTAACGTTTATCCACGATCCAAGAAGAATACGAATATTCAAAGGTTCATCAATCACTTATTATTGTCAGGGGGAATACCACCGAATCCAGCCCTTTTTTTTGTTATCTCACTTGCATTTATTTACTTAAATGCCATTATATTTCATTTATTACTATAGAATGCTATCTTTTTTGTTTTTGGGCCATTAAATACTGTCTTTGTTGTATATTTATTATTATCCGATGGCACTTGAGCTATTTTATCACGAAATCAGTCAAATGACTTTTTGGATATTAATATTGGCTAAGATTAACTCAAATCTGTTAGAAAATCTATTTGCTTAAAACTAGATCTAAATTTTAGGTTAAACGACGTTGAGCTCCGTCAATGGCAAGGGCAAATATAAAATGATTTGTTAACGATAAGGATAACGATGGACAAAAATGTAAATGACAAAATTGATCGAACTTCTCACAATTCCAGGTAATTAGGATGAAAACCATCACAAACTTCTCTGAAATACATGGATTAGTGGCATTTAATCAGTGTATGCTACTGAATATCTTTAAAATTATATCCCTGTAAAGAATTACATATAATTGAATGAATAATTATAGGATTAGATTCACAATATAATAAATATGCATACTAGCATACACTGATTAACTTATCTTTTGTCGATTGTACAAAATTTAGTTAGAACAGAAGAAAAAAATTCAGATATCTTTGGCAAGTTTATCGAATCTTTTCTATTTTCTTTCCTCTCCCTTTCCCCCCTCACCTTTTCTTCCTTCCCATTTCTTGGATCTTTTGTTCTTTGTCTCTCTGAGTTATTTACTCAAATTCATGGAAGTCTTTTTCTTCCTCTTTTTCCTACCCTTACTGCTCGTAATGATATTCATTAAGGAGCACAAAAGAGGGCCAAAAAACTTGGCTCCAGGGCCCTGGAAGCTCCCACTCATTGGAAACTTACATCAGCTTGGAATTAGCTCCAGCTGCCCCATGTTACACTCAAGGAATTAAAACTAGTTGAGCGTTCAACTGTTGTCATATCATCGTATAATATGCTGAAACAAGTGATACCGTGCATTTGCAAATAGGCCGGAGATCCTTGCTTCGATGACCATTGCATACGATTGTGAAAACATTGCTTTTGCTCCGTACGTTGATTATTGGAGGCAAATGCGCGAAATTTGCATGTTAGAGCTCCTAAGTCCGAGAAGGGTTCACTCGACTTATCCTCCAACGGAGGAAGAAAATTCTCGCTTGGCCTCAACAGGTACCCCAATTTATATTATTATTATTATTATTTTGTTTAAAAGTTGAAAATATTATTAGTAACTAATATGTACCATAACAAGATATATAAGGTGAGATCGGACAATCTATCCTTGCAAATTAGAATTGTCTCTACCAATATTATTACTATCCAAAACTTTTCCGACAAAAGTAGTTCTTAATTTGTCTCCTCTCTTAATGCCAGGTAGCCCTATCAATATGACTGAATGTCTTTACTCGCACAGCTGTGCTATTATTTGTAGAGCTTCAGTTGGAATGGTCCGTAATTGATTTTTGCAATAAAAGGAATTGCAGCTTTTTTAGGAATTTTCAATATCTCAGATTTGTTCCCTTCCGTCAAGTTTCTTGATTATATCACAGGATTCAAACAAAAACTAGTTAAAATTCATCAAGATTGTGATCACCTTCTTGAAGAAATTGTCTGTGAACACGAAGCTAGCATAGAGAGAAGTAACGGTAATGAGCCCGTTGATTTGCACGTTCTTATTAGGCTTAGGGACAAGGAGATGCACAATTTTCAGATCCCTATTACAAGAGATAACATCAAAGCTATAGTACTCTTGGTAAGTACTTTCTGCATCTTCCTGTAAATCATCTCTTCTTCTTTATCATTATTGTTGTTGTTTATCAATAAAACAGTACAGTTAAATTTGTTACGTGGTTTTTAGACAAGCGAACTAATTTGATCCAAAAATAATAAATAAATCAGATGAAAAATAAGACTTAGCGGTTAAAATAAAAGGAAATGACAAACTTAGTTCCGAGAGCAATGCCTCCGGGGACAGAAGTAAGAACAACATAAAACAGTAAGCAAAGTATTTTATTTAACTTTAGAATGGAATATAGCATATGCCAAAAATTTCGTGTGTTACAATGGCTGTTGAGTCTACTATTTATAGCTATACCTAGGAAAACAAGAACCTAGGATCAAGCCCCTGTTAAATGATAATAAAGAGGATCATTGATGAATATGTACCGGCAGGCCATAAATGCAAATATTCTCTGCAAGAGCTACCCATTTAATGCCAGGGAATATTTTTCATTGAATGCTCCGATGGCAAGCATTTGATTCTGCTCATGTTGATCCTATTCCCTTCGAGGTCAGCCCGATGTCAATTGTAGTTGTTGTTCCTCGTAGTGGTTACTATGCAATTTACTTTCTACCTATCTTCGTTTCTACGTGTCATGTTTCTATTCGATCATTTAATGTAAACCAATTTTAACCTATACAGTTGTAGTATTTATTTTTGGGACACAAATGAGCCCTAAATTTACTTATCAATTGGACACCTATAGGATATGTTCGTGGTCGGAACTGAGTCATCAGCAACTATATTGGAATGGGCCATGTCTGAACTAATGAAGAATCCGAGAGTCATGAAAAAAGTGCAAGCCGAAGTTAGAGAGAATTTGGAAGGAACGAAAATAGTTGATCAACATGATATTCAGAATCTGAAATACTTGAAATTGATAGTTAAGGAAACTCCAAGGCTTCATCCTCCCGGTCCCTTGTCGTTAGCTAGGGAATCAATAGAGCAATGCGAGATCAATGGGTACGTTATACCTAATAAAACAATAGTCCTGCGGAATATGTGGGCAATGGGAGGGGACCCACAATATTGCCGTGATCCAGTGAAATTTGAGCCCGAGAGGTTCGACATTGTTGATGAGATCAAAGGATCAATTCCTTTTGAGTTCTTAGGATTTGGATTTCGGAAAAGAGTTTGTCCAGGAATATCATTTGGTATAGCAAGTCTTGAGCTTACTTTGGCTAGATTACTCTACCATTTTGGCTGGAAACCTATCACGACCGAAATCGAACTAGTCGTGATGGCAGCTAACCCAACCCGCTAGGTAAGCCAAATAACAACTATCCAATTCAAATGAAATCAATAAAACAGTTAATAAAGTTAACTGAATCTTATACATTCCCCAAGAACTGGTAGTACAAATTATGAGCTTCTAAGAATAGAATTTACAAAGCCGGTATGAAATAAATACATCATTTGTTCGAAAAGTACATAAACAACCTTTATAAATCGTAGGCTACCATGAACAAGAGACAGCTGCAACCGGAATGCAGGTACGTCTTCAAATCCAGCTCCAGTCGAGCACAGCAACATCAGCAGTCAACATTTACACGCAAGGTGCAGAAGTGTAGTATGAGTACAACCGATCCCGCGTACTCAATAAGTAACAAACTTAACCTTAGGTTGAAAGTAATGGCGAGTTAGAACAAAGGTGGGGTCCAACACCAATAGCTAAAAACAGTTCATAGCAATGTAAAGCAAGAAATAAAAGAAGTAACTCGGATTTTAAAATGTTCAGCTTGTTCATAATTCCCGAAAATAGTTTCGCTCTTCAAGTATATTAGTGAAAACCCAAGTCCTCTACCGAAATCGTCAAAAAATATGAGATAGTTTGAAAAATGTAATTTTTCTCAAATATCCTTTCAACAGTAAATATGATGTTTCATTTTCTCTCCAGGTAGCAAGTGTAAAATACCTCTCGATGCCCACATGTCAATATATGTGAGAAGACATGAATAACGTGATACCGTACAACATGAGAAAAATGCATCTCTATGCCTGTATGTCATGTGCATGTCAAATGCGATGCGGCTCAGTGATGAAGCCATATGCATACTCGCAGAGTATCAATTCACTCAGTCCTCCCAGTCACTCAGTCCTCACAGCCACTCAGTCCTCATAGTCACTCAGCACTCAGCACTCAGCACTCAGCACTCGGCATTCGGCACTCGGCACTCGGCACTCGGCACTCGCACTCAGTAGGTACCTGCGCTCACTGGTGGTGTGTACAGACTTCTGAGGGGCTCCTTAAGCCCAAACACTATAACAAGCGAATCATGGAACAAATCAGTAAAATATGTTGCGGCGTGTAGCCCGATCCCATATATATATCCTCACCATTAGGCCCTCGGCCTCACTCAGTCATCAATCTCTCCAGTCTCTCGGGCTCTCAATGTCATGAAATATCAGGCCAAAAATAATGATGTGATGTATCGGTAAATAGTAACAGAGACTGAGATATGATATGCATATGAATGCGTATGACTGAGTATGTAATGCAATGAAAGCAGATAGCTTAACAGCAGAAATGACCTCAGTAGGTCCCAACAGGATAAGCATGTAACCTAGACATGGATTCTAGCATGGATCACAGCTCAATAGCTCAAGTACTTAGAAATTTCATGGTCACAGGTAAGATCAGGTAACTACACAGTACCACGGAAATAACGGAGTCACAATTCACACGGTGCACGCCCACACGCCCGTCACCTAGCATGTGCGTCACCTCAATACCAATCACATATCACGTAATTCGGGGTTTCATACCCTCAGCACTAAGTTTAAAAGTGTTACTTACCTCGAACAAGCCAATTCCAATAGCGAGCAAGCCAAGCGATGCTCCAAATTCCCATCTCGCGTGTACCGACCTCTGAACGGCTCAAAACTAGCAAAAAGCAACTCAAATACATCAAATAAAGCCCAAGGAAACAATTCCAAATGACAAAGCTTAATCAAAACCCAAAACTGGCCAAAAGTCACACCCAGACCCGCGCCTCGGAACTCGACAAAACTCATAAAATCCAGCAACCCATTCAATTACGATTCCAACCATACTAGTTTCACTCAATTCCGACTCCAGATTGATGTTCAAAACTCAAAAATTCATATTATGAAACTTTAGGCCAAAGCACCCAATTTCCTCTGTAAAATTCACAATCCAATCACTAAAAATAAAGATAGATTCACGAAATATAGCCAAAACCGAGTAGAGAACACTTACCCCAATTCATATGGTGAAAATTGCTTCAACAATCACCTCAATCCGAGCTCCAAATCTCCAAAAATGTAAAAATGGCCTAAGCCCTCGAAATAGAGTACTTTATACTTCTGCCCAGGCATCGTTGCATCTGCGACACACTTGGCCGCTTCTGCGACAAACGTTCCGCTTCTGCGGAGAAGCACGGTAGAAATGGACCTTGCACCTGCGGAAAAACATCTGCTCCTGCGACATCGCAGGTGCGACACAGGGACTCGCATCTGCGCCAAAGCTTGCTCCCGCGATCAAATCCTGTATTTGCGCGCACGCAGGTGCGTTACAAAAATCCGCTTCTGCGGTCATCCTCACCCAGCTCTCACTTCGCATCTGTGATGATTCTGCCGCTTCTGCGGCTCCGCACCTGCCTCATGGCTCCGCAGGTGCGGTTACACCAGAACCTCTGCCATCAGCCTTAGCCAAAATTTTCAAAATGCTTTGAACCTCGTCCGAAACTCACCCAAGCCACTTGGGACCCAATCCAAGTATACCAACAAGTCCCATAACATAACGCCGACCTACTTGAGGCCTCAAAACACACATAAACACGTCGAAACGACGGATCACACTTCAATTCAAAATCAATGAGTTTTGAAACTTCAAACTTCCACAGCGATGCCGAAACCTATCAAATCACATCCGATTGACCTCAAATTTTGCACACAAGTCACATTTGACATTACAGACCTGCTCCCACTTCCGGAATCGGAATCCGACCCAGATATCAAAAGTCCACTCCCGGTCAAACATTCCAAAAATTTAACTTTCCCACTTCAGGCCAAATTCAACTACGGACCTCCGAATCACAATTCGGACACGCTCCTAAGTCCAAAATCACCAAACGGAGCTAACGGAACCATCAAAACTCCGATCCGAGGTCAAATACTAAAAAGTCAAACATGGTCAACTCTTCCAATTTAAAGCTTCTTAGTTGAGAATCTTTCTTCCAAATCAATTTCGAATAACCTGAAAACCAAAACCGACGATTCACATAAGTCAAAATACATCATACGGAACTACCCATGCTCGTAAACTATCGAGCAAAGTGGAAATACTCAAAACGACCGTCGGGTCGTTACAAAACCTCCTAATGGATTGAATTCAGAGGAATTCGATATGACTGAGAAATTTGGTCCTAGCGTTGGAAGGAAAAACAATTTATACTCAATTGCTTCACCATATGATTCGGCCCAACTCTCTAGTTGGTAAGATTGTTCTTCTCAGAATTAGTTGTTTAACTAGTGTTTGCAAGTAATTAATAAAGATAAGTCATTCAGTACTTCCTCTTTCAGCAATATTGCTTTTCCTTTTCCTTGTTGCTTCGTATTTCTCGTGTACTGGTTAATGATGTAATAAGCTGTTTTATTCTGCAGTAAAGGTTGTGCAATATTATGTACCTACAGGACCCCTTCAACTTAGCGTCGTTATTTCAATTTTACACTATAAATTTGTGGGATTTTACCTCTCTAAACTCGTTTGAAGTGGTATTATTTCAATTATACAGTTTAATTAACCTTACAGGGGTACGGTGATCCTAAACTCATTGAAAAGTACTATTATTTGAAATACATACTTTAATGGTATGCAGGTCCAATTACCTCCCTTCCCAAAATTCATTTGAAGTGGTATTATTTCAATTAAATACCTTAACGTTACCCGGGTCTTGTTACCCCTAATCACAAATGAGTATTCGTACGTCACGCCCCTTTTTACAATTTTAAAATTATGAAAATGACCTTTAAGATTTCTTATGTGTAAAAAGACAAATCTCTTACGTGTAAAAGTAAATCTCCCATGTATAAAAGAAGAGGTAGGATCATAAAGCTAAAAACAAGTTTGTAAAGAGCTACAAAACCAATTGACCCCAAACTTTGTTTCAAGTGGGGTTATTTCAGTTCAACACTTTAAAACGCTGTAGAGTTCCTGTAAGTTTGAGTTTCTCACAAACAGTCCCTTAATTAAGTATTATACTTAGAGGGTGTTTGGATTGGCATTTAAGTTAGTCAAATCAGCTTTTAGGCTCTTTTTAGCTTTTTTCAGCGTTTGGCAAAGTCAAAAAAGTGCTGAAACTAAGTTTAAAACGGCTTAAAACAAGCCAACAGCAATAAGCTGGCAACCCCAACTTATTGTTTTTTGGCTTGAAAGTTATTTCTGCTGAAAATCTACTTTTAGACTAACTTAACCATGATATATCCACCTTAGCAAAAATAATCCTTTTGTAAGGGCAGAACACAGCGGAAATAAAAATCGGACATACCTCCGGCCATTGTTGCGGTTTCGCCAATGGTGTTTATTTTTATTTTACTCCGGTGAATCTTCTAAGCACCCAAAAATCCTCATTATAATGGTGTAGTTAATGGAGAAGGAAATTTGTGCTTAGGGACCCAACCAGGTGTGTATATATATATATATATATATATATATATATATATATATATATATATATATATATATATATATATATATATAGTTCTTCCATCAAGAACAATTTTGAAACAGTCACATAAATGGGCAGAAATTTCTTCACAACTTGGGCAGTTATATAAATTAAAAAACGGAATTGAAGAAGGGAGTTTTAACTAGTCCAAATTAAATGGACCACCTCCTGAAACGTTCAATGTAAAAGAACGTTTCCTACATTCTCCCACTTGGTCCATATACAAGATGCCCAAAATATATTTTAGAGAGAATCATAATACATGAATCATGGCGATAGTTTCTCTATGAGTGAGTGTATCTTCCATGTATCACGATGTATTATAACTGAATGTGTACACAATAACAATATGAGAAATTTCATACAATAATAGTGTTTCATAAATATCGTTACTACAACAAGAATTTACATAGTGGAACCAAGTCCCATCGTAACTACATGATCCTTAAATTTTTGTGGTGGCATGCCTTTAGTTAAAGGATCAGCTAACATCATTCAGTGCTAATGTGCTCAATGATCATTTTTTTATCTTTAACAGTTCTCTTATGGCTAGATACTTAATGTCGATATGCTTGCTTCGACTCCCGCTTTTGTTATTCTTAGCCATAAAGACAGCAGCTGAATTGTCACAATATATCCTCAATGGCCTAGAGATCGAATCGACATTTCTAAGCCCCAAAATGAAACTCTTCAACCATACACCATGTGAGGTAGCCTCAAAACAAGAAACGACCTTTTATGTTCCTAGTTTTTATAGGAATTTATTTCAGTTTCAAGACTTGTACCCTTTGGTTATTCCTTCAACTTTTTAGAAAGTTACATTAATCTACTTTATAAATCTAAAGTTGTCGGTAATGGTACATTGTATGATGGTCTTTTCTCTCATGATTTACAAAATGATGTCACTCATAATGTTATGCATGTTCAAGCTGGTACAAAACGATGTGTTATAAATGAAGAATCCTCTACTTTGTGGCACCGTAGATTAGGATACATCTCCATAGATAGAGCTAATAGATTAGTGAATGATGGAGTACTTAGTGCTCTAGATTTTGCTAATATTAATACTTGTGTGGACTGCATTAAAGGCAAACAGACCAACAAGTCAAAGAAAGGTGCCAAGAGGAGTTTAACCATATTAGAAATCATACATACAGATATATGTTGTCCAGATATGGATGCACATAGTCAGAAATACTTTATCATATTTATAGATGATTAACTCACGATACATGTATCTCTACATGCTTCATAATAAGAGCGACGCATTAGAAGCCTTTAAAGTTTTCAAGGCTGAAGTAGTGAAACAATGCGGAAAGCAAATTAAGATTGTGAGATCTGATAGAGGTGGTGAGTATTATGGTAGATACACTAAGGATGGACAAGCACAATGTCCATTTGCTAAGTTTCTTCAAGAAAATGGGATTGTTCCTCAATATACTATGCCTGGTTTTCTAGACCAAAATCGTGTAGCGGAAAGAAGAAACCGAACTTTAATGGACATGGTGCGAAGTATGTTTAGTAGCTCTAAGCTACCTAAGTCCTTGTGGATTGAAGCTCTTAAAACAGCATTGTATATATTAAATCGAATTCCAGCTAAGGCTGTCCAAAAGACACCTTTTGAGTTATTTAAAGGTTGGAAACCGAGTTTGGGACATATACGTGTATCGGGATGTCCGTCTGAAGTTAGAGTATATAACCCACAAGAAAAGAAACTGGATCCAAGGACCATTAGTGGGTATTTCATTGGATATACCGAAAGGATTAAAGGATACAAATTTTATTGTCCATCTCACAACACTAGAATTGTGGAATCAGGAAATGCAAAATTTCTTGAGAATGACTTGATCAGTGGGAGTGATCAATTTCATCATATAGTAGCTGTAAACAATCAACCTTCCACTTCAAGTGAAAGACTGGTCATTGTGCACAACACTCTTCAAGTACAAATGGGTATTGAGCAACCAATCATAGAGGTTCCACAAGCTGATGAGAATATTCTAGTAGATCAAGTTGTTCAAGAAATTCATGAAACTATTGAACAACCAGTTGAGCAACATAATCCTCAGGAAAATATTGATACAACATTAAGAAGATCTAGTAGAGAAAGAAAATCAGCAATTTCTAGTGACTAAGTTATGTATCTACAAGAATCTGACATTGGAGCCGAAAATGATCCTGACTCTTTTTCACAAGCTATGAGTTGTAAAGAATCAGAACTGTGGTATAATGCCATGAAAGAAGAGACGAATTTCATGACGAGTAACGAGGTATGGGATCTTGTCGAGTTGCCTGATGGTGTAAAAGCCATTGGATGTAAATGGGTCTTTAAGACTAAAAGAGACTCATTAGGCAACATAGAGAGATATAAGGCAAGACTCGGTGCAAAAGGATTCACTCAAAAGGAAGGAATCGACTATACAGAGACTTTCTCTCCTGTATCTAAGAAAGATTCCTTGCGTATCATGTTGGCATTAGTAGCCCATTTTGACTTAGAATTGCAACAAATGGATGTGAAAATTGTATTTCTCAATGGTGATCTAGAAGAAGAGGATTATATAAAACAACCTGAAGAATTCTCTTCTAATAATGGTGAGCACTTGGTATGCAAGCTAAAGAAATCCATATATGGATTAAAGCAAGCATCCCGTCAATGGTATTTAAAATTTCATGATGTTATCTCTTCATTTGGCTTTGTTAAGAAAATTATGATCAATGTATATACCAGAAGATCAGTGAGAGTAAAATTTGTTTTGTAATTCTATATGTGGATGATATTCTTCTTGCAGCCAATGATAATGGAATGTTATATGAGGTGAAACAATTTCTCTCTCAAAATTTTGATATGAAAGATATGGGTGATGCGTCTTATGTCATTGGCATTAAGATTCATCGAGATAGACATCGAGGTATTTTAGGTTTATCTCAAGAAACCTATATCAACAAAGTATTAGAAAGGTTTCGGATGAAGGATTGTTCACCAAGTGTAGCTCCCATAGTAAAGGGTGACAAGTTCAATTTGAACCAGTGCCCGAAGAATGACCTTGAGAAGGAACAGATGAAAAACATTCCATATGCTTCTGTTGTTGGAAGTTTAATGTATGCTCAGGTTTGCACTAGACCTGATATAGCATTTGTTGTTGGAATGTTGGGAAGATATCAGAGTAACTCAGATGTTGACCACTGGAGAGCTTCAAAGAAAGTCTTAAGAAACCTTCAAGGGACAAAAGACTACATGCTTATGTACAAACAATCATATATTTTGGGGGTAATTGGCTACTTTGATTCAGACTTTGCTGGCTGTGTTGATTCACTCAAAACAACATCAGGATACATTTTTATGTTGGCCGGTGGAGCTATATCTTGGAGGAGTTCCAAACAGACTCTAACTGCTACTTCCACTATGGAGGCTGAGTTCGTTTCTTATTTTGAGGCTACCTCACATGGTGTATGGTTGAAGAGTTTCATTTTGGGGCTTAGAATTGTCGATTCGATCTCTAGGCCATTGGGGATATATTGTGACGATCCAGCTGTTGTCTTTATGGCTAAGAATAACAAAAGTGGGAGTCGAAGCAAGCATATCGATATTAAGTATCTAGCCATAAGAGAACGTGTTAAAGATAAAAAAAAGTGGTCATTGAGCACATTAGCACTGAATTGATGTTAGCTGATCCTTTAACTAAAGGCATGCCACCACAAAAATTTAAGGATCATGTAGTTACGATGGGACTTGGTTCTACTATGTAAATTCTCGTTATAACAAAGATATTTATGAAACTCTATTATTGTATGAAATTTCTCATATTGTTATTGTGTACACATTTAGTTATAATACATCGTGATACATGGAAGATACACTCACTCATAGAGAAACTATCGCCATGATTCATGTATTATGATTCTCTCTAAAATATATTTTGGGCATCTTGTATATGGACCAAGAGGGAGAATGTAGGAAACGTTCCTTTACATTGAACGTTTCAGGAGGTGGTCCATTTAATTTGGACTAGTTAAAACTCCCTTCTTCAATTCCCTTTTTTAATTTATGTAACTGCCCAAGTTGTGAAGAAACTTCTGCCCATTTATGTGACTGTTTCAAAATTATTCTTGATATATATATATATATATATATATAACTGCCCAAGTTGTGAAGAAACTTCTGCCCATTTATGTGACTGTTTCAAAATTATTCTTGATATATATATATATATATATATATATATATATATATATATATATATATATTTTAAGAAAAATTTTAAAATATTAAATGAAGTGGCCTACATGGACTCATGTCGTTTTCAAAGCCTTAGAGAATCAGAAAACTAGTCCCTTCTTATGATTATAATACAGAGAACGATAATAACAGTGTCATCTTCTACCTTCAGTCGGGTTATTTTGATCCGGTTTGACCCCTTTTCAGACACAACTCAATCTCATGATTCCAAACACCAAAAACAATGTTTCAAATTCTAGAATGCTAGAAAAATATTTTCCTATTAGTTTCTAGCATTAGTTCACATCCAAAGGTTTCAGAAATACAGATCAGAAATTCCAATATCGTTTTTGAACAATTCTTTAAAATTCGAAACAACAAGGCAGAGGCATCCACTTGCTCTGATGCCAAATGTAAGAGCAGAACGCAACAAAAATAAAAAATCGGACATACCTCCGGCCATTATTGCGGTTTTGCCAACGGTGTTTATTTTTTTTACTTCGCTGAATCTTCTAAGCACTCAATAATCCTCACTATAATTGTGTAGTTAATGGAGAAGGAATCCATCAAGAACAATTTTAAAACAGTCACATAAATGGACAGAAGCTTCTTCACAACTTGGGCAGTTACATAAATTAAAAAGGAGAATTTAAGAAGGGAGTTTTAACTAGTCCAAATTAAATGGACCACCTTCTGAAACGTTCAATGTAAAAGAACGTTTCCTACACCTTTCAGATATGCTAAGTTAAGTCTTTTTGGTTTTACTCAAGCAAGTTAAGAGCTCCCGTTAGCGCCATATATAATTACTCCCTACATTTCAAATTAGATGAGGTACTTTCCTTTTTTGTCTGTTTCAAAATAAATGACACATTTCTAAATTTTAAAATAATTTAAATTTAAACTTTTTATTTTACTCATTTTACCCTTAATGAGAAGCTTTAATAACCACACAAATGTCATGGTCCCACAAAGCTTTTACCCCTTAAGCTTTTAAGACCACAAGTTTCAAAAGTCTTTTTTTTCTTAAACTCTGTGCCGAGTCAAACTACTTCATATAAATTGAAACGGAGGAGTACTATTCTGTTCTTTATTCCACGCGTCGTCCATTGATCGAGAATCACCTTTGATTACGATAAAAAACAAATGTTGATTAGGAGCAAAAGTGGAAGTAATTTTAAAAAGTACATTAACTAAATTCAATTATAAAATTAGTGTTTGAAAAAATTGTGGGGCGAGAACAACAATGACGAATCAATTCCTTGTATGGTCATCCAACTTATGGAGATATTCCACTAAAGTCACTTTTGTTTCTTTTAGGACAATAAAGTTACCCAACTGATATTTTATACTTCAATGCCATACGGGAGGGTGATATGTGTGGCATCCACTTTTTTGGGTGCACAGATTATAGAAGGACCTGGTTCTTCCATGTGTTCCTTATACTACTGTTGTGGAATAATAAATGCAGAAAGTACAGAACACAAGTATTTTTACGTGGAAAACACCCGGCTCAAAAGGTGAAAAAATCACGACCTACTACCTAGTAGGATTTTTTCCAACACTTCACTATATCACTGAGCCAAAAACAACATTTAAAAAAACTCTTTTTAAACCTAATGATTACCTCTAACCCTTTGTCGCAACCAGCCTCTAGCTGTTGCAACAACTTCAAGCTAACTCTAACTTGAATACAACACTCAAAGTACCTAGTACAATTGCTTTTAGATAAAGCTAAAAGGTACAACTTGAAAGCACTACTACAATGAAACTAGAATAAAAGGCAGACACTTGAAACTGGTTCTTCTATCTGGTTCATGTAGCTTCTGGTTTGCACACTTGAATCACACACGAATTGCTTGCAAAATGTCTTGCTATTTTTTCTCTCAGCTCACGTTTAACTTCACCATTTGTGCATACCTATAAAATGAGAACATCCTGAAATATATAGAGTTAGTAGAATAGGAAATAACTAGAGTTCTAATGCTATACTCTTCCTTGGTAGAAGAGTTCTAGTTATCTTCAACTTCTAACTCCTCCCTTATCTTGGATAGAGTTCTCTTCGAGTAAGGAGTCCTTCTCCTCACTTATGCAACCTTTTCGTTCATGAGATATCAGGTATAACTACTTAAGCTTATCACCTTCACGTGCATCCGTTGTGCTCGACTCTGCCCGTGTCTGTGTACATTGTGTATGGACCTGGTTCATGCTTGAGTTCCTTTGTCAATCATTAAAACAAACTTCTCTTAGGCCAACAAATTCCCCCTTTTTGATGATGACAAACTCTATGCCTTTCATAAGCATAGGACCTGTTTCAACTTAGCCCAACATCAACACAATGTTAGAACACTTTCCATTCTAAAGTCACAAATCATCAAGGACCAGGTTCATTTAAGTTATAAACATCACAGTCCAAAGTAAAAGCACAGCCTATTTTTCCTCTTTTGGCATCATCAAAAAGTTGCATAATTATGTTAGATAACAAGATTTTAATAGATATTACTCATGGCCACTGGGCTACTTCAAATGCAATCATGACGTCAAGCATCATTTATCAATCTAATGATATTAGCCATCTAAGAAGCATCAACAAACACTTAGAGCACAAAAATAGTTGATTATCATTGATATTAGTCATCCACAAAGCATAAAGAAAAAAAGATACTGGATCATGAGCAAAAAGAACAACAAAATCCCATCCAAGTCACTTGTTTGTTTAACTAGGCTAGGAAGGTTTAAGGCTGGGAAGGACCAGGTTCTTGGTTTCTGGCCTGAAGTAGCTTTAACATATCATGAAGAATGCCTTTATTCTTCTCCTTCTTCTTTGCAAGCTCAGCCCTGAGAGCATCTCTCTCGGTTTCTATTTCTGTCAGCCTCTTCTTCAGCCTATTAATCTCAGCATTCTTAGCCCCACTCTCTAGCACCAAGGCTTGCACTTTGTTGTTCACGGGTACCTTCTTGGATGAACCAGGTTCTTTGGGAGTAGTGTGGACTTCATAGTCACATGCAGTCAAAGTGTTTGCCCCAAAGTGATCCTTGCTTGTACCAATTTCCCATTTCTTGAGGGGTACCTTGAAGTGAGCAAGTACAGCAGTGAGAATGAACCATAGGGTATGTCATGAGTTTTAATGCCAGTTAAAACCCTATCAAGAAGCTGGATGATAAACCCAGGCCAATTGATTTGCCTCCCACTGTCCAGACATTCCATAAGGACCAGGTCCATGAAGGTGGCAATGTGCCTTCTTTCGTACCTGGGCAACACGATTTTGTTAACAAATTCAAACAGCACTTCATGGGGTGGCTTCATCTCACTTTTGTATACAGCCTTGGCCTCTAGCTCTAACTTATTGTTAGCAAACTTTCTTGTAATGGCAAGGGATGTAGGAAAGTTCTCTAGACTCGGCCATTTTAGCTTCTTGTAATCATTGTACCCTTCAGCAGGTACACCTAGAATCTCTCCCAATTTCTTTTCATTGAAGCTTACTATCACCCCCTTCACCACACTGGTGACTCTGCTATTTTGGATCTCATAATTTGCCACGAGCTCCACAATCTCAGCCGTGGTAAGCTTTCCATCCATCCGAAGGACCATGTTCTTCCAACCTTGCAGTTGTTGTTTTTCCAGTAGCATCACCATGCATTCCTCCTCCAAGTCCCTGACGAGTCTACCCTTCAAGATGGTTCTTTTCCCAAACTTAACCATCTTGTCCTGTTCTTGATCAGTTTCTTCTTCATCTTCACTTTCTTCTTCCTCCACTAGTTTCACTTTCCTAGACTTTATGGCAGACCTTGTTCTTTTAGCCAAGGTAGAAAGCTCTGCATACTTTGTCTTCGAATGAGATTTTTTTTGGTAGTCTTTATTTTCTTTGCCTTTGGAAGCACAACCTCCACCTCTTCTGCCTCCTCTTCATCATGAAGGACTAGGTCCATCTCCTCAATTTCAACTGCCTCAACAGGCTCACTCACTTTCTTCTTTCCCTTTGCAGCAACTTTCTCGTTACTCCATTCTAGGACTTTTTCCAGTTCAGCCTCACTCTGCTTCTTCTAACTCCTTGTAGATCTTCCTCTTATAGGAGGAGTCTCTACAGGATTAGAAGAGGCAGCCTTTCTCTTCTTGTTTGCCCTAGTAGTGCCAGGAATTTTAACTCCTGAAGTCTTCTTCTTTTTTGAATTGTAACTGTCAGACACTTTTTTCAATAGGTCTTCGAGGGGTTCCTGCACAAATGGAACATGTTCTTGGAATCTATTCCTCAACCTTACCAACCCCTCTGCAGCAGTTGTATCTCCAGACCCACTGCCCCCTTTTTCTCTCAAGGTTTCTTCCTCTCCAGCAGATTCCTCACTCCACAATGCCATGGCTCCTGTTTCTTCAGACAAACCAACAAGAGTGGGTGAAGATTCAGCCACTCCTTCCTTTCTCATTCCCCTCACATCACCTTGATCACCCTCGCTCTCTTTTTCTTTTCACTTTTTATCTTTACCACCATTTTTCCTAGAGTCAGTGGTCTCAACCCCGGTCCCAGTTCCTACCAGAACAAACCTATTTTTCAGATTTTCAGCAACCCTAGAGATTAGTTTAGATGTAATTTTAGGACCAGATGTTACATGCTCTGTTCAGAAGAAATAGTTTCTTCCCCCTCAATAGCAGACATAAATGATTCTTCAAATTTTTGGGGTTCTTGTGCCTGGCTTGCTTTTAATTATTCATCTAACTTCTTGGACAATTCACTCTCTGCCACTGTCTTACGAAAAATAACCTTCACTTGTCCTTTTCTGGGTGTAGGGTTGGTTGAAGGTGTGGGTGTGGATTCTTTAGATGGTGACGAGTATTTTTCAGAGAGGTTAGCCATTGGTGATGGTAGAAGGAATGTGTGTGTGTAGAAGATGAGAGAAGATTGAGAGAAATATTTTGCGGTATGAAAATTATAAGTGAAGAAATGGCTAAGGCCAAATCAATATAAAGAGGGAGAATTTAATTGGGTAACGACACCTCTTCAGAAGCTCAGAAATCTAATCAAACTGGGAGTCAGTTTTAAAAGACGTTGAGGATACTCCCTAGAATCTAGGCACTTATTGTATTTTCGACTCTCCTTTGGTGAAACTGGTTCATTTTGTAACGGATAAGCTCAAGGAAGGTTAGGAATAAATGGGACTATCTTTTTTATCATAATCCAAATATAATTATTTTAAAATATGCAGAGTAGAGAGCACGTACCATGTAATCTTAGATCAACCACGTTCTTCACTGAGAAATCTCTTGTGTAAGTCTGAATTTTCCAAGAAAATAAAGATAATATAATTATAGGTTAATGAGACATTTAGCACATGGCACAAGAGTATACAAGTGAAAGTATGAGACTGAGCAAAGTCTAATCTAATTATGTACAAAATTCACAAAAAAATTAAGAAAATTCTAGCCAATTTTTGAGTTAGAACTGATTCATTTTAGGTGATCTTAGTCATCCCTAACTCTAACATGTTCCTTTCAAAGTGATCTCTACTTAAAGCGTTTGTGAAGATGTCAGCAGTACAAACTTCCATAGTGATAAAACCCTTTTTATTGTTGTCCTTCAAAAAGTGATGCCTAAAATCTATGTGCTTAGTTCTTTTGTGATGAACCGGGTTCTTGGTCATACTGATTGCACTAGTGTTATCACAAAGATGGAAATACAACCTACATCAATTCCAAAGTCCATTAATTGTTGTTTGATCCACAACAATTGAGCACAACATGAGGCAGCAACAACATAATCAACTTCAGCAGTAGATAGGGCCTCGAAATTTTGCTTTTTGGTGGCCCATGACACAAGACATGAGCCAAGAAAGTGTGCCATACCTGAGATGCTCTTTCTATCCACAAGAAAACCTGCATAGTCAGCATCGCCATATCCCACTAAGTTGAAATTACTACCTTTTGGGTACCATAGACAGAGGTCAGTGGTGCCTTTTAGGTAACTCAAGATCCTTTTGACAGCAGTCAAGTGAGACTACTTTGGATTTGCCTGAAATCTAGCACAAAGGCCTAAATTAAAAACAATGCCATGTCTACTCGCAGTGAGATATAGCAAAGAGTCAATCATTCCCCTATACAACTTCTGATCAACAGATGAACCAGGTTCATCTATATCCAATTTTGTGGCTGTTGCTATAGGTGTGTCAATTTCTTTAGAGTCTTCTATTTTAAACCTTTTAAGCAACTCTTTCACATACTTCTGCTGATGGATCATAGTTCTATTTGAATTTTGTTCAGTTTGTAAGCCTATTAAGAAATTAAGCTCACCCACCATACTCATTTCAAATTCACTCCCTATTAGTTTAGCAAATTCTTTACTTAACTTATCAATAGTTGCTCGAAAGATTATATCATCAACATATATCTGAACTACCAAGAGGTCTTTACTTTTTTTTTTCAAGAACAAAGTGTTGTCAGTTTTACTTCTCTTGTAGTCATGCTCAAGCAAGAATTTTGACAATCTTTCATACCATTCTCTTGGAGCCTGCTTTAGTCCATAAAGTGCCTTGTCAAGCTTGTACACATGATCAATACATTCCTTGCTTTCAAAGCCCGGAGGTTGCTTGACAAACACTTCTTCCTTTAGATAGACATTGAGCAAGGCAGTTTTGACATCCATCTGATGGAAAGTGAATTCTATGTAAGCAGCAAAGGCTATAAGAAGTCTAACTGCTTCTAATCTTGCAACGGATAAGCTCAAGGAAGGTTAGGATTAAATGGGACTAATGAGAAATCTCTTGTGTAAGTCTGAATTTTCCAAGAAAATAAAGATAATTTCATTAGAGATTAATGAGACATTTTAGCACATGGCACAAGTGTATACTAGTGAAAGTATGAGACTGAGCAAAGTCTAATCTAATTATGTACAAAATTCACAAAAAAAAAACAAAAATTCTAGCCAATTTTTGAGTTAGAATTGGTTCATTTTTGGTGATCTTAGTCATTCCTAACTCTAACATGTTCCATTCAAAATGATCTCTACTTAAAGCTTTTGTGAAGATGTCAGCTATTTGCTTGTCAGTAGTACAAAATTCCATAGTGATCAAAACCTTTTTATATTTGTCCTTCAAAAAGTGATGCCTAAAATCTATGTGCTTAGTTCTTTTGTGATGAACCGGGTTCTTGGTCATACTGATTGCACTGGTGTTATCACAGAAGATGGGAATACAACCTACATCAATTCCAAAGTCCATTAATTGATGTTTGATCCACAACAATTGAGCACAACATGAGGGAGCAGCAACATATCCAGCTTCAACAGTAGATAGGGCCTCAAAATTTTGCTTTTTGGTGGCCCAAGACACAAGACATGAGCCAAGAAAGTGTGCCATACCTGAGATGCTCTTTCTATCCATAAGAAAACCTACACAATCAGCATCACCATATCCCACTAAGTTTAAATTACTACCTTTTGGGTACCATAGACAGAGGTCAGTGGTGCCTTTTAGGTATCTCAAGATCCTCTTGACAGCAGTCAAGTGAGACTCCTTTGGATTTGCCTGAAATCTAGCACAAAAAGCCTACATTAAAAATAATGCCAGGTCTACTCGCAGTGAGATATAACAAAAAGCCAATCATTCCCCTATACAACTTCTGATCAACAGATGAACCAGGTTCATCTATATCCAATTTTGTGGCTGTTTCTATAGGTGTGTCAATTTCTATAGAGTCTTCCATTTTAAACCTTTTAAGCAACTCTTTCACATACTTCTGCTGATGGATCATAGTTCTATTTGAATTTTGTTTAATTTGTAAGCCTAAAAAGAAATTAAGATCACCCATCATATTCAATTCAAATTCACTCCCTATTAGTTTAGCAAATTCTTTACTTAACTTATCAGTAGTTGCTCCAAAGATTATATCATCAACATATATATGAACTACCAAGAGGTCTTTACCTTTTTTTTCAAGAACAAAGTGTTGTCAATTTTACTTCTCTTGTAGTCATGATCAAGCAAGAATTTTGACAATCTTTTATACCATTCTCTTGGAGCCTGCTTTAGCCCATAAAGTGCCTTGTCAAGCTTGTACACATGATCAATACATTCCTTTCTTTCAAAGCCCGGAGGTTGCTTGACAAACACTTCTTCCTTTAGATAGACATTGAGCAAGGCACTTTTGACATCCATCTGATGGTGAATTCCATGTAATCAGCAAGGGCTATAGGAAGTCTAATTGCTTCTAATCTTGCAACTGGAGCAAAAGTCTCATAGTCTATGCCCCCTCTTGACTATATCCTTGAACCACCAATCTTGCCTTGTTCCTTGTAGCTGTTCCATCTTAGTCAAGTTTGATTCTAAAGACCCATTTTGTGCCAATTATTGATCTGCCCTTGGGTCTTGGTACCAGATGCTAAACCTGACTTCTCTCAAATTGGTTGAGTTCATATTGCATTGAGTTCACCCAGTCTGCATCCTGCAAATTTTCAGCAATATTTTTAGGTTCAATAAGAGATAAGAAAGCATCAAAAGCACAAAGATTCTTCAATGAAGACCTGGTTTTGATTCCAGAGGTTGGTTAAGTGGTTATGTTCTCAATGGGATGAGAACTTTGATACTTATAAGGTTTCACAAACAGCTGGTTTCACTTAGATGTTCCATTAATGTTTTGTTGTTAAGGAACAGGTTCATGGACAAGTTCCCTCGAGGTTTGAGAATCAGTTCCTCTTTGTTCAGTTCCCCCTATCAGGTTGGCCTAGGTGGAAGGACATGTTCCATCACCTATTCCTTCCTCCGGTGGAGCTTCAGTCTGGACGGTGGTTTTATTTGAGTTTCTTACCAGCCCAATTGCTTCATCATCATGTTCCTGCCTCTCAGAAAGAATGTTAGTTTCGTCAAAAACCACATGTACACTTTTTTCTACACACATAGTTCTTCTGTAATAAATCTTATAAGCTTTACTATGTGAAGAATATCCCAAGAATACTCCCTCATCACTTCTGGGATCAAACTTACCTAGGGAGTCTTTACCACTATTGTGCACAAAGCACTTGTATCCAAATGCCCTACGATGGGATATATTTGGCTTTCTCCCTTTAAGTAACTCATAGGGAGTCTTCTCAATAAGAGATCTAGTCATGCACCTATTTATGATGTGCATGCAGTGTTCACAGCTTCTGCCCAGTAGCTATGGGGCAGTTTACTTGAAAGAAGCTTAGTCCTAGCCATTTTTTCCAATGTCCTATTCTTTCTTTCAACTACTCCATTTTGTTGTGGAGTCCTAGGAGCAGAAAAATTGTGATTTATGCCATGCTCATCACAGAATTCAACAAATTTAGCATTCTCAAATTTAGTGCCATGATTAGACCTAATTGATGCAAGTTGATTACCTAGTTGTTTCTGAGTTTTTCTAACAAAAGAAGTGAACATGTCAAATGCTTCATCTTTAGATGTTAAAAATAATGTCCAAGTAAACCTAGAGTAATCATGAACAAGCACCATAACATATCTCTTACCACCTCTGCTCAATGTTCTCATTGGCCCACAAAGATCCATACAGACCAGTTCCATCGTCCTGGTAGTGCTTAACATTTTCTTGCTTTTGAAAGAGGATCTTACCTGCTTCCCCCTTGAACAGGCCTCACAAACTTTATCTTCCATGAACTTAATGTTAAGCAGTCCTATCACCAAGTCCTTAGAGACTAGTTTGTTAAGTTGGCTTAGACTGGCATGTCTAAGTCTTTTGTGCAAAAGGAGGGGATCATTATCCAACACACTTAAGCAAGTGAGTTCACTCTTTTTTCTTGCAAAACTATCTTGTTAGTGGTAAGATTATTCACAAAGCATTTTGTAGAGGTGAATGCTATCATGTTGCCTCTATCACACAATTATGATACACTTATTAGACTATACTTCAGTCCATCTATCAAGTAGACATTTCAATAGAGTGAGAATCAGTACCTTTCCCACCCCAATGATCTCACCTTTCTTCCTATTTCCAAAGGAGACATTACCTCCTTTAAGGTCCTCAAGTGAAAGGAACTGGTTCTTGCTTCCATTCATGTGCTTTGAGCAGCTACTATCCATGTACCATATTTGGCTGCTCCCCTTCACTCGGACCTGTAAAAGAAAATCACGGGTTAGTCTTAGGAACCCAAACTAGTTTGGGTCCCTTTTTATAGGCAAAAGGATGAATCAAATTCTTGTTATCCCAACTTGGCAGCCTATTCTTCCCTTGAACAAATTCTTTGTTCTTTTGTCTTGCCTTTTCTTTTGCAGTGCATTCGCTTTTATAGTGACCAGTTTTACCACAGTACGTGCAAATCTTGTTCACAAGAAGTGTGAGGTACTTGATTTTGGGATCCCACTTAGGTGCAGGGTTCCCAAAGCCAAGTCCTCTTCTGTTGCTACTATGGTGTTCTTTAGGCATAAAAGTGCATCGGAGGACCTATTCCATTTACAAGTTCTGTCTAGCTCATGCTTGATCTTGCTTATATCCTCCTTTAGGATTCTTACCTGCTCATCTCTTTTGTACAACTCATCTTTTATTTTTTCTACATTTTCTTCTAAAGTGAGTTGTGTGTGATCAACTATCTTTTTACCTGATCCTAATTTCAGTTTTAGATTTTCTGATCTAAGTTCTAGGACAGTTGTTTCAAGTTCATGAACCTGGTTCTTCAACACAATATTTTCATTTTCAGTTTCACTAGCCCTAAGTTCCAGGTTTTTGCACTTAGCTTTTAAAACCACACATTCATTTGACAGCTATTTCTTTATTTACATCCTAATATTCAACAATTATTACTAGCAGCAACTCTGATAACCTTTCTTTAGACAAAAATTTAATTTTGTCTTTAAGATGAAGGACACTTACCTCAGTTTCTTCATTAGATTCTCCAATGGCCATAAGTGCTCGTTCATCATCATCATCATCATCATCATCTGAGCTTTCATCTGAGCTTTCTCCCCAATAAGCAACCATAGCCTTGGTTGATCCTTTATTGTTTCTTTTCTTGGGTTGAACATGTTCCTTCTTCTTGTTCCTTTGTTCAGCTCTTTCATTCTTCCATTCAATTTCCCACAAAGGACAGTTCTTGATGTGGCAATCAGTCATTCCACACTTGTAGCAGCCATCTATCACGAACTAAATCTACCATGTCGTGATGGCGCCTAACGTGGAACTAGGCAAGCCGACTCTTTTATCAAACAATCCGATATTTCAAAATAAAGGTTTCTTCAAGCTATTTAATTAATAAAAACTTCATACGATAAATCTGAATAACAAAATGCGGAAGAAAAGCGCGACATTAGGGTGTCACTAGTCATGAGCATCTACTAAGAACTGTCCGATAAAAACTATGACTAATACAGTCTGGGAAAAAAACAACTAATAATTTCTAAAGGAGGATAGGAGGGAGAAGAGCAGGGCTGCGATCGCCATGCAGCTACCTTGCTAACTCCACTGATTCGCGACGGATGAAAATCAACAATCGCTAGCACGTCCAGCAACCCCTGGATCTGCACACAAGGTGCAGGGAGTAATGTGAATACGCCAACACAGTAAGTAATAAAAGTAAATAAAGACTGAGCAGTAGGAAACACATAAACTCCACATTATGAAATCTCAGTAAGTACAACATGCTCTCAAATAAGTATGTGAATCAAATTATCTCGTTTAAAAATCCAGTTTCAATAAAACCGTTTAAAACATCTTCAATAGTTTTCCAACAAAATAATGAAACAGTGAGTAAAAATGATAAAAATATAAATAGCCCCTCGGGCAAAATATCATTCGTGAACAGCCCCTCGGGCAAGAAAAAATCATAAACAGCCCTTCAAGCAAACCTCACAACCGCTCGTAAACAGCCCCTCGGGCATAACATCAATCAGAACAGCCCCTCGGGCAAAACATCATATCACTCACTAAGGGTACCCACGCTCGCTAGGGGTGTGCAGACTCCGGAGGGGCTCTTACAGCCCAAGCGCTATAACAGGACACCTTGTGGCATAAATCAATCAGGCCCTCGGCCTCATAATCGTAAATCAATAACAACATGCTGCGGTGCGCAGCCCGATCCTATAATATTCTCACAAAAATAGGCCCTCGGCCTCACTCAGTCACAACCTCTCAACCCACTCGGGCTATTAGTAAAACAGGTTGCTCAGCCCAAAATAACATTTTATGCATCAAAACGCGGAAATAAAGACTGAGTTATGAAATCAGTAAATACAGCATGACTGAGTATGGATCTCAAATCAAAACAGTGAGAGAATAATAAGGAAAGGCCCATAAGGGTCCAAACAGCTTTGGCACAAGGCCCAAATATGGCATTCAGCCCAATTTATAAAAATTCTTTCTAAATCACATAACTACCAAGTCACAATCCCCAACGGTGCACGCCCACACGCTCGTCACCTAGTATGTGCGTCACCTCAAAGTAGTGAAACGATGTGAAATCCAGGGTTTCATACCCTCAGGACAAGATTTACAATCATTACTTAACTCAAACCGGTCAAATCTCTACTCCGCGACGCCCTTGCCTCTGGAATCGGCCTCCGAATGTCCCGAGTCTGACCAAAAGCAATACAATGCAATCAATATAGGCCAAGGAACCAATTCCATACGAAAAACTATCAATTTAGACCAAAATCCCGAAATTCACCCCGAACCTGGCCCCCCGGCCCACGTCTCGGAATCCGATAAAAATTACAAAACTAGAAACTCCTTTCACTCACGAGTCTATACATACTAAAATCATCAAAATCCTACATCAAATGGTCCCTCAAATCTTCAAATCAAACTCTCCAATTTCCAAGCCCTAACCCCTCAATTTCACCCCTAATTTCTACTAATTACATGCTTAAACCACTGAAAATTACCATAATCACGAGTATTGAGCTCAAGTAACTTACCTCAATGAGTATTCCCTCTTCAAAACCCTCTAAAAACCTCAAAATCCGAATGAAAAATGGTGAAGAATGGCCAAAATTCGCGAAGGGTTCCTTGTATACTTTCTGCCCAGGCATCTCGCACCTGCGGCCCTTTTCCCGCATCTACGGGACCGCTTCCGCGGTCAAAACAACCGCATCTGCTGTTTTTACTTAACCTCCCAAAACCGCTTCTGCGGTCACTTCCCCGCACCTGCGGTCTCGCAGGTGCGCTCCACCTTCCGCACCTGCGGTCCTGCCCTTCCTTAGCCTTGGACGCTTCTGCGGCCCCTTTCTTTGCTTCTGCAGGCCCGCACCTGCGGTCCCCAATCCGCAGGTGCGGTTATCACAGTTCAAGGAAATCTTCAGCATTTCCTCAGATCCCCTCCTTGATCCGTCAACCACCCGAAATCAACCTGAGGCCCTCGGGACCTCTACCAAACATACCAACAAGTCACATATCAACATTCAAACTTAGTCGAACCTTCGGAACACTCAAAACAACATCAAAACACCAAATTACCCTCTGATTCAAGCCTAAGAACCTTTAAACTTCCAAATTCCGCAAACGATGCCGAAACCTATCAAACCTCGTCCGAATGACTTGAAATTTTGCACACACGTCACAACTGACACTACGGACCTACTTCGATTCTCGGAATTCTATTCCGACCCCGATATCAAATTTCCACCGCCGACCAAGAATCGCCCAATTTCTAATTTCGCCAATTCAAGCCAAAATCTACCACGGACCTCCAAATCACATTCCGGACGCGCTCCCAAAGTCCAAAATCACCCAACGGAGCTAACTGAATCATCATAAATCACATCCCAGATCGTTTACACATAAGTCAACATCCGGTTGACTTTTCTAACTTAAACCTCTAAATAGGAGACTAAGTGTCTCATTCCACACCGAAACCACTCCGGACCCGAACCAACCAACACAATACGATGAAATACAGCTAAAGCACACATAAGGAAGCAGAAATGGGGGAAACGGGGCTACAATTCGTGAAGCGACCGGCCGAGTCGTTACATCCTCCCCCTATTAAACAAACGTTCTTCCTCGAATGGGTGTACAAACATACATGAAGCCTCTAACAGGTGTGGATATCTGCTCCGCATCTCCCGCTGGGTCTCCCAAGTGGCCTCCTCCACAGGCCGACCTCTCCACTGCACTTTCACTGAAGCTACATCCTTTGATCTCAACTTTCGGACCTGCCGCTCAAAAATAGCCACTAGCTCCACATCATAAGTCAAATCAGCATCTAATCGAACCGTGCTGAAATCCAAAATGTGAGACGAATCGCCAATATACTTCCGAAGCATAGAAACATGAAATATCGGATACACACTCGACAAGCTAGGTGGCAAAGCAAGCTCATAAGCCACCTCCCCAATGTAGCACCTCAAAAGGCACAATGAACCGAGGGCTCAACTTGCCCTTCTTCCCAAATCTCATAACACCCTTCATAGGTGAAACCTTCAGTAGAACCTTCTCCCCAACATATAAGACACATCCCGAACCTTCCTGTCAACATAACTCTTTTGTCTTGCTGCGCTGTACAAAGCCGCTCTTAAATCACTTTCACCTTGTCTAAAGCACCCTGAACCAAGTCTATACCCGAAAGCCCAGCCCGCCCGGCTCAAACCACCCTACTGGAGATCTGCACAGTCTCCCATATAAAGCCTCATAAGGAGCCATCTGAATACTCGACTGATAACTAATGTTATATGCAAACTCTGCGAGCGGTAGAAACTGGTCCCATGAACCCCCAAAATTAATGACACAAGAGCACAACATGTCCTCCAATATCTGAATAGTGCGCTCGGACAGCCCGTCCGTCTGAGGGTGAAAAGTTGTGCTCAACTCAACCTGAATACCCTACTCTCGCTGCACGGCCCTCCAAAACTGCAATGTAAACTGAGTGCCTCTATCTGAGATGATGGAAACCGGGACGCCATGCAGGCGAACAATCTCTTGGATATAAATCTCAACTAACCGCTCTGAAGAATAAGTAGTACATACAGGAATGAAGTGCGCGGACTTGGTCAGCCGATCCACAATCACCCAAATAGCATCGAACTTCCTCAAAGTCCGTGGGAGTCCAACTACAAAATCCATGGTGATCCGCTCCCACTTCCACTCTGGAATATCCATCTGCTGAAGCAAGCCACCCAGTCTCTGATGCTCATATTTCACCTGCTGACAATTGAGACACCGAGCTACAAACCCCATTATATCTTTCTTTATTCTTCTCCACCAATAGTGCTGTCTCAAATTCTGGTACATCTTCGCGGCACCCGGATGGATAGAATACCGCGAGCTATGGGCCTCCTCCAGAATCAACTCCCGAAGCCCATCTATATTGGGCACACATATCCGGTCCTGCATCCTTAATACCCCGTCATCACCAATAGTCACATCTCTGGCATTGCCGTGCTGAACTCTGTCCTTGAGGACAACCAAATGAGGATCATCATACTGGCGCTCTCTGATACGATCAAACAAGGAAGACCGAGAAACCACACAAGCTAAGATCTGACTGGGCTCCGAAATATCCAACCTCATAAATCGATGGGCCAAGGCCTAAACATCAACTGCAAGAGGTCTCTCCCCAGCAGGAATAAATGCAAGATTGCCCATACTCACCGCCTTCCTACTCAAGGCATCGACCACCACATTGGCCTTTCCCGGATGGTACAAAATAGTAATATCATAGTACTTTAGCAGCTCCAACCATCTCCGCTGCCTCAAATTGAGATCCTTCTGCTTGAACAAGTGCTGGGGGCTACGATGATCATTAAATACCTCACAAGACACACCATAGAGATAATGCCTCCAAATCTTCAACGCGTGAACAATGGCAGCCAACTCCAAATCATGAACATGGTAGTTCTTCTCATGGGGCTTCAATTGACGAGAAGCATAAGCAATCACCCTACCCTCTTGCATCAACACACACCCAATACCAACCCGAGAAGCATCACAATATATCGTATAAGAACCTGAAGCTGATGGCAAAACTAACACTGGAGTTGTGGTCAAGGCAGTCTTGAGCTTCTAAAAGCTCGCCTCACACTCATCCGACCACCTGAAAGGAGCACCCTTTTGGGTCAATTTGGTCAAGGGTGATGCAACAGATGAAAATCCCTGAATGAACCGACGGTAATATCCCGCCAACCCAAGAAAGCTACGAATCTCTGTGGCTGAGGACGGTCTGGGCCAACTCTGAACCGCCTCTATCTTCTTCGGATCAACCTGAATACCCTCACTGGATAACACGTGCCCCAAGAACGCCAGTGAATTGAGCCAAAACTCACATTTAGAGAACTTTGCATAAAGCTTCTCCTCCCTCAACCGCTGCAATACAACTCTCGAATGCTCAGCGTGCTCCTCCTGACTACACGAGTACACTAGAATATCATCAATGAATACAATAACAAACGAGTCGAGATAAGGCCAAAACACGTTGTTCATCAGATGCATGAACGTTGCTGGGGTATTGGTTAGCCCAAAAGACATCACAAGGAACTCATAATGACCATATCGGGTCCTGAAAGCTGTCTTAAGAATGTCCGAGTCCCCGATCTTCAACTGGTGATACCCTAACGTGAGATCGATCTTGGAGAACACCCTCGCTCCCTGAAGCTAGTCAAATAAATCATCAATACGAGGCAAAGGATACTTGTTCTTGACTATGACTTTGTTCAACTACCTATAATCAATGCACATTCTCATAGTGCCATCCTTCTCCTTCACAAATAGGACAGGCGCACCCCAAGGTGACACACTAGGCCGAATAAACCTCTTATCAAGGAGTTCCTGAAGTTTCTCCTTCAATTCCTTTAACTTCGCCGGTGCCATACGATACGATGGAATAGAAATGGGCTGAATGCCCGGCACCAAATCAATACCAAAATCAATATCCCTGTCCGGCGGCATGCCCGGCAGGTCTATAGGAAACACATCCGGAAAGTCCCTCACTACCGGAACTGAATCAATGGAAGGAGTCTCTGCACTGACATCCCTTACAAAAGCCAAATAAGAAAGAAAACCCTTCCCAACCATCCGTTGGGCCTTCAAAAATGAAATCACTCTACCGGGAACATAATTTGTCGAACCTCGCCACTCAATCCGTGGCACCCCCGGCATAGCCAACATCACCGTATTAGCATGACAGTCTAAAATAGCACGACACGGAGACAACCAATCCATGCCCAATATCACATCAAAATCAACCATACTAAGCAACAAAAGGTCCACTCGGGTCTCCAAATCCCCAATAGTTACCGCAAATGACTGATATACGTGGTCCACAACAACAGTATCGCCCACTGGAGTAGATACACGAACAGATGCAACAAGAGACTCGCGAGGCGTATCCAAATAATGAGAAAAATATGATGACACATATGTAAAAGTGGAACCAGGGTCAAATAATACAAAGGCATCCCAGTGGCAAACTGAGACAATACCTGTGATCACAGCATCTGAAGCAATATCATCTGGTCTGGATAGGAGTGCATAGAAACGGGCATGACCATCACCTGATCGACCTCCCTCTCTAGGGAGACTCCTAGCTGACTGTCCTCCACCCCTAGTTGACTGTGTGGGTGGTGAAGTAACTGGTGCTGAAGTCGATGGCTGACTCCTCTACTAAGGCGGACCCCCTTGACGACGAGGACACTGCCTCCACATATGCCCAAACTCCCCACACTCATAAAAATCCCTTGCCGCCGCCCTTGCCAAGGCCGACACTCGAGCACCCTCGGCTCTCTCCAATTCAACCACTTTCCTTTCTAGCTAGGCCACCTTCTCCGACCATTCCGCACTCAGGGCATCGACCCTAGTAGAGCTTTGCTCAAGTTCAGCTTGTAAAAATAGAACCTTCGCCTAAAGGTCCTCGCATTCCGCGACAACCCCTTTGCCCATCTCAAGCTCCTCGTCCTTGGCATGATACAGTCCCTCGAGCTCACTACATCTGCGGATAGACCGCATCAGCTCCTCATCTCTTTTCTCCAACTCCTCCCTAATGGACTGGGTGCTGGCGCGCGCTTTGAGTTGCTCATGCATCTGACGGCACCTGTTGCAATACCGCCGGTACTTCTCAACCATTTTTAAAAAAATCTCGGCCCGCGTCTCAGCCCTCCGAGCACTCTCGATCTCCAGCATGTAGGTCTATAAAGAAAAACAAGAAAGAAGAGAGAACAAGTCAGTGTAATTACACAGGTCACAAAACAAAAAAATCATAGGGGCACTCACCCTTAATGCCATCCCGGCCATACCGCGTGATAGCCCAGAATTGCTGACCTCCTGAAGTGATTCACTTTCAGCGGCGAAGCACAAAAGATCAAACTGTGGCACCAAGTCCACCGTGTCTTGCAACAGGTTGAGGTCCGTCAGAATTTAAAGTATACGGGAAGGGCCTTTCGCCCTTACCACAGTTCGAATAAAGCCCTCCTCGAACATCCTCACGTCCTCAGGGTCGATGTCGGATTCGGATTCATAATCCTCAACCATGACGCCTTCTCCCCTTTCACTAGCCGAAGACGGGGCGTTGTTCGGCTGAGATGACGATGGCCTGCTCGGAACAACAATAGTGGCCACAGAACTCTGTCCCTCTGTCGCAATAGCCTCCTGAGCGCTCGCAACGGGCGTCGCCTCCGCATCCATACTGGCACTACCGCCGATCCTGGGTACCGTCGAAACAAGGTTGCCCCTGAGGGTGTTTCGATTAAGGAAGCCTCTTCAAATACTACCCTTCGCCTCTTCGATGGGGCCTCTCCACTACCTACGCGGGAGGATTCGCCCGTTGAATGAACTGCGGGAACCGGAGTCTCCAGTTGGGGAGCGACCTCCAAGCGTACGGCTTTGGCCGTGGGTGCGGTCCGACGAGCGGTCGGACCCTCTACGCCCTTGCCTGCAGAAATTCTTGGTGCAGGTCGGGTAGAGGGCACCGGTTGACGGAATGCGAGCGGAGGAGCCCTCGTCCTTCTCACTCCTCTCCGACCTGTCAGCAAGGAAGGATTTGTTTACATAACAACGAGGTAAAAAAAACTATGAAGTAGAGTACAAAGTGAAACCATAATGAACCAACTCACCAGTAAGCGGCTTGCGCCCAAATTTCTCATGAAAAGACGGCCACTCACGGATCCCCATTGTGTGGGGGAGAATTGCGCTCACCCAATCGCGGATATCAGCAGCTAGCGGGGGACGAAGTCTCTCAGCTACAAAAACAAAAGCAAATCCTTAGCGAAGTCGTTAAAGGGATACAACCAATGACCATCTTAAGGAAAATTGCACGAAGTAAACGGAAAGAGGAACTTACGGGCGAAATTCCATGTCTCAGGAAACCCCGTCGTGTTTGATACGATGTGCTCTGTCCGGATGTAGAAATAGTTTTCCCACAAGCGGCGGTTAGTCTTGTCATCCATCTTCACCACCAAGCTCTTGGTTCCTCGATAAGCATATGATTCATCGTACCCCGAAGAAAATGGGGGGCGAAGAGATGGAGCATGTACCTTAGGGAAACTCCTCGGCCGGCCAGCTCTGCATACTTGATGAGCATGAGGAATAGCTTATACGCGTACGGAGAAAGCTGAGCCGGGCACACCTCATATAAAGGGCAAAAGTCAACCACCAAGGAAGGAAGGGGAAGCGTGTACCCGACGACAAAGGGATACGCATAAAGCGTGCAGTAGCCCGGGCGATGTATATGCACTATATCCTTATCCGCCGGCACCATTTCGACATGATCGGGGATCCCCCATTTGGCTTTGAACCAATGATCATCGCAGCATCCATCGTGGAAGGAACGGGCTTCGGTTCATCTCCGGCAGGGCTATTAAAGTCGATCCTCGCCTTCCCCGGGAGAGGAACCACCTCATCCACCGTCGGAAAACCCCTCATCTTCCACCACTTCCACCCCCTCTTCGAGTAGGGATGCGTCATTCTACGGCACCAGAGCACCTACAACTTTATCAGAGTGGGAAGAAGTACTAGCCATTTATTTTCTTTGATCGAAGGAAACGAAGATGATAAATAAAAACGACGATGGTCACCCCAAATCCTAGCAGAAGCGGAGATATGAGAGATTAAGGAAAGAGGAGAAGAGTTGAGAAATTCTCTCTTAAGCAGTTGGAAAACGTAGGGATTCAAATGAGGAACTCCCCCCCCCCCCCCCCTTATTTATATGGATATAAATGTCCTGAGCGGGAAAACCAAGAGTTGCCAGTTAGAAAGTAGAAAGGGCACAGGAAACGACACTGCCAAGACAACGTGCGCCATAATTACGCATGAGGGATATTGATGACACCCTGAACTGACGTGACGGTCCAATCTTGAACTGATGTAACAGTCCAATGTGATTCTCGAAATGTCACGTCGCCACCTAGCTGTTGCTTCCAAATGCACACGCAAGTATACATGGTCGTACAAGTAATAAAATGATAAGTCAAGTGTCGAACCCACAGAGACTTGCATCAACTACCCACTAAAATCACCAAGATTGCTATTTAGTCAAGGTAAAATCAAGTTCAAGAATGTGATTATCCTAAATTATAATTCTAAGTAATAACCAAATTATCAAGCAGTAAAATGATTGTTATGTATTCAACAGGGACAAATATTCCAGGGTTGTGATTGATTCACCACTCTTATTGAGTTCTAGTTAACTCTCCCTCTCATGCAATTCACTCGTGGTTGCTAATTAATCGATAATTGCTCTCATAGCCTTCTCCCAAAGTACTACTCGCCTATTCAAAATAGATTAACGCCTATATTCCTATGGAATCAATCTATTAAAAACGCATTAAGATTATGATATTTAATTAAGCACTGTGACTAGGTATATTCCTATCCTAACCACAAATCAGCCCCCCCCCCCCCCAAGGGTTATAATCATGCTTTCTTCAATTCTTCTCTAATCTAAACACGACTTTTCCAAGCATAGCATAGATAGTAAATAGAACCTAACGCTGGCCAGACAATTAAGCAATTAATCACAGAATTGAAGAAACAACCGTATATTAGTGAATTGTAATCAAGTTTGAGTCAACGTTAAACAACAATATTCGTGCCTAAATCACAACCCCAGAAGAATGGGTTTTTTAGCCACTCATGATATTAGCAAACAATTTCATAAGTTCGGATTATTAAAAATACTAAGAAAAGATGAAGAAATATGAGATGTTCTTGCTCTTGGATTTTTCTTGTGTGTATCCTCTCTCTAAAGTGGCGTCTCTCCTTCACAAATAAGTTTAGTCTTGCTTTTATACGTGTTGGGTAGGTCTAGGGCAGAAATAATCGTGTCCCGAGCGAAATTGGAGAAACTTCACGTCACTGGCGCCCTGGCTAGCGCCAGTCGCCCTCCACGGCGCTGCCAACTTGAACATTCTGTTTCTGGCGCTACAGGTGGCGCTAGGCGCTGCCTGTGGCGCTACAGTGCCCATTTTTTCTGTTTTCGTCCGTTTTGGCTCTAATTTCGCACATATCGCCCCCGATTTCTCCCGAATCATTGCTACACATAAAAACACATCAAATTAATATAAATCAATGCATTTCACATCCTAAATCCACGAAACAAAAGTAAGATATGAGGCGATATACATACAAATATATATATTTNACACATATATATATATATATATATATATATATATATATATATATATATATATATATATATATATATATATATATATATATATATACTTTAAGCAAAACATCAACACCCCAGACTTAGACTCTTGCTCGTCCTCGAGCAATGAGACTATCAAACAAACCCCCAACTATGTTCAAGTCTCAAATATAGAGGAGCACTTTAACTTTTAACCACACACTATACCCTTGACTATGATCAATACCGGCACACAAGCATGAACATACAAAATTTCACATTCTTCCCGTTTAAGCATGCCCAAGTATAACATCTCAATTCAATCAATTCCAACAACCTATTTGTCACCACCCAACCTCAAGAGCTGACTTGTAACCATTAAGCACCCTCAATTCACGTACTCACCCAACAAAAAAGCTTACAACATTACCAATCATTCATGAGATCATGTTCCCTCACCAACAAACAAAAGAGTGAATATAGATTAGTCCACACATTCAAATATGCTTTTAAATATAGAGTAAGGACATCACACAATTGAACAAAATTCGCTCACCCTCACAAAGAATTCATATGCATCCCGTGGTCGTACCATAAGCTTGCCCGTAGTGTGTATCTCTACTAATTTAAGCTAGCCAAATCTAGGACCAATTAGGACTTTAAGGTTGTAATGTAGGCTAAGGGACGGGTATGATACATTTAGAAATAGTGACTAACCCTCCTAAGCACTTTAATACACTATATTCACAATTCAAGCACATATTATTCTCAACCAATTCAACCCATATGCAATATAGCCTTTACTTTCATTAAGCACTTCTATACTCCCACTAGCACAAATTATTAAGAATTGGAGGCATGTGTTTTTTTTCTACATACTTTCACTATCATTTTTTTTTCTTTTCTTGCAATTTTTCTTTCTTTCCTTTTTTTTCTTTTTCTTCACACACTCCATACATTAAAGCTCATCAGCTAGTGACTTTTGATTTCAACTTTAGTGCACCAACGGGCCTTTCCATAGTTCCACTCAAAAACTACTCCCCAATATCTCACCTTACTTCTTTTAGAGACTAAGTGCCTTAGGAGGTAAAGGTTCAATCAATATCAAATTACGAACAAAATAGGGGAATGGCTTGTAATGTGGCCAAAAGAAAGGTCTATAGGCTTAAAGGGCTAGCAACGGAAAATTTTATTTTGATGTGACAAGCACATCTATGATCAAGCAAGAAAATGCGTACGTCATCTCCTAGATTAGCACAACTTAAAATTTCGCTTCAATTAACACACGGGGCAAGTTCTAGACTACACAGGATAGCACTGAAAACCACAAGTCCTCACACACATGTTGCATATGACTCAATCAAGACGGTTCTGTTCAACTCTCAAGTCAAGCAAGCACACATAATTGAGAATTTAAGTAATACTGCACTATGTAGCATACAAGTCAAACAACTGAGAGAAAGTGTCACAAAATAGGCTATTTACTTCACTTGGACGTCACAATTCAAACCAGATGCACGAAAAGATAGAATGTGTGTCATAGCCTAATGTGCCAGCACCAACCATGTCAATGAGTATCTCAGAGCGACTCAGTCTCTTCCTAAACTACTCCTATAAAAATACAAAGTACCCGGTTCGAGCTACACCCTTGGAAAAGAACCGGTTCCCAAAGAAAAACCAAGGGATACTACCTAGCTATCCTAAAAACAAACAAAAAATCTTTTTGGTATTTTTAATCGGACATTATCCCTCAAGAAAATTATCCAAAAGATCCATCGTCGGAAAAAGTCCGAGCTTTTTCAAAAAACATTTTCTTTTTTGTATTTTTATACTTTTTTTTTCTTTTGGTTAGAGCAACTAAACTAAAACTAGACTAAAAAAACTACACTAAATAATAATAAAAGAAACAATAAAAGAAACACGTTAAAACTACTAAAAGAAACAAATTAAAACAAGTTGATACAAGATATACAGCTACAGCACACGTAGTATTCCTCTCACCCCACACTTAAACTATGCATATCCCTCGATGCATATTAAATATAAAACAAAGTAGGGTGAAAAGAAAACTCCCTGTCAGTCGGAGTCCTCCTCCTCAGCGTGTCCTCCAGTAGTAGCTCTGGGCACATCATCATCGGTCCTAGGGGCACCAAAGCCAAGGGCCCCGTAACATCATCACCAACCTCGTCCTCCGAGTCCGAGCCCTTGACAGTGTTGACATCCTCCGACGAGTGAACGGGGCTGCCAGGTGCAATCCTCAACATTCCTTGGACGAACTTGACAAGTCATTGCGTAAATGCATACGCTTCTCTTCTGAAATACCAGCCCTGCTCATGAGTAAATTCAAAGAATTATAGAGGTACCTATTGAAGTTCTCGTCTTTTTCAATCCGTGCAGCAGGAGTGAGTTTTGACGATGTATCCAACAGAGATTTGATGTCCAAAAGCCCTGACGGATCCTGCACCACCTCGTCATGTCCTGGATACTCTGGCGCCTCCCAGGAGAACATATATTGGGTGAGTAGGTTGCCAAAGAAGAACCTCTAAATTTGCCGCCCAAATCTCGTGCGGGCCATCTCACCGAGCATAATCTCACCCACATTAATGGGTCTGCCAATCATCAAGAAGAATATGACACACACTCTAGCTCGAGTGCAATCGCTGCTGTGCTCCACTGGCATGAGTCAGGCTTGCATAAAATTCTGCCACACTTTGGCAGTCTTGTTAAAATCAGAACGAACCATTGAAAGGTGAACATAGTCATGCTCCTTGGTCCACTTAGCATTGGAATCCATGCCACAAAGAGTGTGACGTATCAAGGTGTAGTTGGGGCTCGTGAAAAATTTTTGGAGCCTCCTCGGGTCAACATTCTCAACCCCTAAAAAATCACATAACGCCCTCCTATCCAATGGCATGTCCACGCCACGTACATGTGACCTAGACAATTTGTAATTCCAATTAGCATATAATTCCCTAACCATGCTCAAATTTGTGTGTCTAGGGCATTCTAGGAGTTTGTCCATTTTTAATGCTCGTAATCAGCCGAGGACATCCAGGAAGTTTCGTTCCAAAGCCTTGACATTGATTCCCATCTCGGAGACATACCGCCCATATGGAACGAAATCCCTGTGCCATTCAAAAGCTGAATCAGATACTAGTTTCAACCGAGGCCTTGGGGGTAATGGAGCCTGCTTAGATCCCTCGGCAACCTGTTTTCCTTTGGATTGCCAGGAAGAGCTTTCTCCTTGCTTTCACTTTTTGGGCGTTGGGGAAGTGGTGGAGGACTTTCCAATGCCCTTGCCTTTGCTAGAACCATCACGAGCCATAATATCCTGCAACACAAATAAGCATGAATGTGACAACACATCAAGAAATATGCCTAAGGTTGTTGTGCAAGTCATGAAATGACCCCACACTTAAAACCGAAGGCACAATGTACAATACTTCACAATTTTTGATCTAACATGTACAAGTGTTGCACCCCTAAGCTATGGGTACTCAAGACTTCCCCATGCCACACAATAGTGATTGATCATGGCTACGTAAATTCACATTAAGGTAAGCAAGAGGCATATGGTACTCACATTTCCACAACTACTAGACTACACTAACTTAGTTAAATTTACAAGATTCTACAACATACATTATACAAGATAGATAATGTAGGAACATGTTTTGCATCAATGCCAAACTCCTTTAGCATGTAAAAGCATCCCTACACACTCCACACTTCGCCCAAATTCATACACAAATATACTCGGTTACTCAGACTTCACCAGTACACCAAAATCTTCATTCAAGCATTTTAACAAACACCTTGTGGGCATAAAGTGTGTGCTTCTAATTCATCAATGGTGGACTATGGTGGCCCTCCAAAATTTCAACGAAGTAGAGGTACTTCTAGTTTACTACTCAATATACACAATAACCACACAATTTCGACCAACTCAAGCCACCTACCATAACAATTTCTTAAGAACTACATAGGGGAAAAATTTTGGGGATTAGGGCTCTTGGGGAATGGGGTGTACATTGTTATCTAACTATTAAACATACAAGTAGAGTTGAGAAGGAGAGCAAGAGAAAAACATTGAGAAAATTTTGTGAGGAAGAAGAAGAGGGCGCGGTAGAAGCAAATTTTGTGAGGAAGAAGAAGAGGGCGCGGTAGAAGCAGCGTTGAGAAGGAGCAGCGTTTTGATTTGTTTTGTTTTTTGTGTTGATTTTGGACTTTGGGTTATGGTTTAAGTTGGGTTGGGGATGGGTATGGGTATTAGAATGGGTTAGAATATTAGTATAAATGGGTATTTGGGTTGGGTTAAATGGGTATGGATTATTAAATACAACGAAAAAAAGTGAAAAAATTAAAAATAAAAACATACCTGGATAGCCCCCAGCCCGGCGCCTCGCGTTCTGCCTGGCGCTGGGGGGGTTTGGAAGCTACTGTTTTCAGCGCCTCAGGCAGCGCTAGGCGCTGGCCTGGGCGCTGTTTTCGAGGAATTTTTTTTCATCCCGATCCCCCAAACCTTTATATACTCAATTTACACGTCCTACACCATTATATCTATAATTTTTATACCTACAAAGAAAATGCAAACTCTATCTACTCTAACTAAAAAAAATTAAGAAGTTAAACTAGGAAAGCAATAACAATTGGGTTGCCTCCCAACAAGCGCTTGATTTAACTTTGCGGCACGACGTAGAGTCTCGCTTACTCATCAGCTAGTACAACCTTGGTCATCTCACGACTAATTATTCCTCCCCAATAGTGCTTGACTCTCTGTCCATTCACCAAAAATTTTCTTTCACCATTTAAAGCTCGAAGCTCAATTGCACCATAAGGAGTGACTCTCACCACCTCAAACGGGCCTGACCATCTCGATTTTAGCTTCCCAGGAAATAGCCTTAGCCTAGAATTAAATAATAATACCTGCTGGCCTGGCTCGAAGTGACACGGCTTGATGTGCTTGTCATGCCATCTTTTTGTCTTTTATTTATAAAGCTTAGCATTTTCATAGGAGTTCAACCTGAATTCATCTAACTCATTCAACTGCAAAAGTCTTTTCTCGCCCGCGGCTTCAAGGTCCATGTTCAGCTTCTTAATGGCCCAGTATGCTTTATGTTCAAGTTTAACGGGCAAGTGACATGCCTTCCCATAAACAAGCTTATAAGGGGATGCCCTAATTGGCATTTTATATGCAGTTCTATACGCCCATAAGGCATCATCTAACTTTGCAGCCCAGTCCTTTCTATTCACACTCACCGTCTTCTCTAAGATTTGCTTGATTTCTCTATTTGACACTTCAGCTTGCCCACTTGTTTAAGGATGATATGCTATAGCAACTCTGTGGCGGACTCCATATTATGCTAGCAGGTTATTCAACAACCGATTGCAAAAATGAGTCCCCTCATCACTAATTAAGGCACGTGGAGTCCCAAACCTCAAAAATATATTCTTTTTTCACAAACGCAACTACCACTATGGCATCATTTGTTGGCAAGGCAATTTCCTCTACCCATTTCAACACATAGTCAACTGCTAGCCAAATGTATTTGTTTCCTCTGGACGATAGGAATGGTCCCATAAAATCTATCCCTCACACATCAAAAATCTCAACTTCCAGGATGTTATTCAAATGCATCCCATGCCTCCTTGTGATTGTTCCTGTTCTCTGATATTGGTCACACTTCTTAACAAATGCATGGGCGTCCTTGAATAAAGTTGGCCAAAAGAAACTGGATTGCAATACCTTTGCAGCTGTTCTATCTCCTCCATGATGGCCCCCATAAGGTGATGCATGACAATCATACAACACTAATTCTACCTCCTTTTCTGGAATGCATCTCCTCATCAACTGATTAACACATTGCTTGTACAAATATGGCTCATCCCAATAGTAGAAGTTCACATCATGTAGAAACCTCTTTCTAGCTTCAGATTCACATCATAGACTATGACTTTCGTTCCCACCAAGTATGCCCGAAATTTTTCAAATGCCCACACAACAGCTAACAACTCCTTTTCAGTGGTGGTATAATTCAGCTGTGCATCATCAAGAGTCTTACTTGCATAGTAGATGGAATAAAACACCTTGTCCTTCCTCTGGCCTAGCACTACCCCAATAGCATGGTCACTCGCATCACACATAAGTTCAAACGGTAAGGACCAATTTGGTTCCACAATAATGGGAGCAGACACCAACTTCTTTTTGAGTTCTTCAAATGCCTTGAGGCAGGCGTCATCAAAGTTGAAAGTTACATCTTTTTCAAGCAACCTGCACAAATTAGAAATTTTAGAAAAATCTTTAATAAACGCTGATAGAATCCCGCGTGTCCCAAGAAACTCCGGACACCCTTCACTGAAATAGGTGGAGGTAATTTTTCAACCGCCTCCACCTTCGCCTTATCAACTTCAATGCCGCTCCTAGACACTCTGTGACCCAACACGATGCCTTCTTGTACCATAAAATGACACTTTTCCCAATTCAGTACCAGATTTGTTTCTTCACAACGGGCCAGCACCTTGCTTAAATTCCTCAAACAATCATCATAACATGACCCAAAGACTGAAAAATCATCCATAAAAACTTCCACAAATTTTTCCACCATGTCGGTGAAAATAGATATCATGCATCTCTGGAAAGTGGTTGGTGCATTACAAAGACCAAACGACTTTCGGTTGAAGGCAAAAGTGCCATAAGGACAAGTAAAAGTGGTCTTCTCCTGGTCCTCTGGCATATGACAATCTTATTGTATCCTGAATAACCATCAAGGAAGCAATAACATTCATGCCCGACTAATCTGTCCAGCATTTGGTCAATGAATGGAAGTGGAAAGTGGTGCTTGCGGGTTGCTTTGTTAAGCCTTCTATGATCAATGCAGACTCTCCACCCCGTCACAGTAAGTGTAGGAATTAGCTCGTTTTTCTCATTCTCAATCACAGTCACCCCCCCCCCCTTTGGGCACACATTGAACTGGGCTTACCCAGTTGCTGTCGGAAATAGGAAAGAAGATACCTGCATCGAGCAATTTGATTACTTCCTTTTTTCACAACCTCTTTCATAATGGGATTTAAACTCCTCTGCTGCTCCACACTGGGGCGGTGTCCATCCTCCAAGAAGATTTTATGCATGCAAAATGATGTACTAATTCCCTTGATGTCAGCAATAGTCCACCCAATAGCCTTTTTATGCTCGCGGAGTACTTTGAGCAATTTTTCTTCTTGAGTGTTAGTCAAGATGGAGGAGATAATCACGGGCAATGTCTCAGAGTTCCCCAAATAAGCATAACGCAGGTGCGCTTGTAGAGGCTTGAGTTCTAGCTTTGGAGCTTCTTTAATAGATGGCTTAGGAGGGGTCAGAGTGACAGGTCTGTCCAACTTCATAAATTTTCCAAACCCATGGACATAATTGCAGGACATATCAAGTACTTGCTCAATTTCTCCCGTCATTTCATCTTTACTATCTGCTTCATCCCCAATCAAAGCTCGTTCAAGAGGATCTACAGGGCTCATATAAGGCACTAATGATGTGGCATCACTTTACACCACAGAAATCATGGATAGCTCTTCATAATGAGCTGGTAACTTGAGTGCTTCATAAACATTGAATATCTCCACTCGTTCACCCACTCTCATTGTCATCTTTCCTTTGCAAACATCTATAACAGCTCAACCCGTGGCTAAGAATGGACGCCCCAAAATAAATGGGACTTCCTGATCAGGCTCGTAATCCAAGATAATGAAATTAGCAGGGAATATGAAAGAACCCACTTGAACTAACACATCTTCAATCACTCCTTCAGGATGAGCAAGGGAGCGATCAACCAACTGTAAGATTACTATTGTTGGGCGTGGCTCACCCAACCCCAGCTGTCTGAACACAGATAGCGGCATCAAATTAATGCTCGCTCCAAGATCACATAAAGCTCGTCCAACTGCATGTTTACCAATCGAGATTTGGATAGTGAAACTACCTGGATCCTTCAATTTCTAAGGTAACTTGCCTTGAATTCTTGAACTACACTCCTCAGTGAGTGCCACAATTTCGAACTCAGTTAGCCTCCTTTTATTTGCCACTATGTCCTTAATGTACTTTGCATATCTGGGCACTTCTTGTAAGATGTCAACCAATGGAATAATAATTTGCACCTGCTTCAAAATATCAAGAAACTTTTTATATGCGGCGTTATCCTTTACTTTCTGCAATCTTTGAGGGAATGGGGGTGGTGGCCTTACAACCAATGGTGGGGGTTGCTCAGCCACCGCCTCTCCAGCTGGCTTCTCTTACTCCTTAGATTTTTTTGATGTTGATCCTATAGTGGCTGGCCTCTCTTTAAAAGTCACTTGTTTCCTCTTTTTTGGCTTATTTTCTTCTAATTGTCTCCCATTCCTCAACGACACGGCATTAAGGGATGCTTTAGGATTAGCTTCAGTTGGAAGAGCTCCATCTGGTCTAGTGTTTTGAGCACTAGCAAGCTATCCCATTTGGCGCTCCAAATTTCTCATTGTTGCGGCTTGGGCTTGCTGCTCGGCCATAAATTTCTGAGCGAGGGCTTGCTATTCAGCCATCACTTTTTTAACATGTCTTCAAGGTGACTTGTTAGACTCGCTTGTTGTTCAGCCTGAGGTGGTTTATATTGCTGTTGAGGTGCTTGAGGCCTGTATTGATTCTGAGTACCTTGGTTTCCACCCCAAGAGAAGTTTGGGTGGTTCCTTCAGTTGGGATTGTAAGTGTTCCCATATTTGTTTGTTTGGCCCCTATTTGCATTACCCACAAAGCAGACAAACTTTGGATTAGCGGGGCATAAGTCGCTCGTTGACCCTCTCCACATATTTTGCAAAACACTTGAACCTGTTGCACCGGTTTGTTACTTGTTGATAATCAAGGTCATCTGATTGACTTGGTTGGTCAGTGTAGAAATCTGCACTGATAATGTCGAGATGACATCTAACTCAAGAACCCCTGCAGACTTTTGCACTGTGTGTCTGCCCATATCTCTTTGCCAATCCGGATTGCTTTTGGAGAATTTGTTCAATAATGCATATATCTCGTCAAAGGTCTTCTCCAACACTTGACCTCCAGTTGCAGCATCTACCACAATCTTTGTTTCAGGATGTAGACCTTCTATGAAAGTGTGAGCTAATACTTCTCTTGTCTGATTGTGATGAGGACAGTCTCTAATTAGCCCCTTGAACCTCTCCCAAGATGAGTATAAAGACTCTCCCACTTTCTGTTTTAAGGCAACTATCTCACTTCGGATCTTTGCAGTTTTGCCTGAAGGGAAGAACCTTGCCAGAAATTTCCTTGCCAAATCATTCCATGAGGTAATAGAATTAGCTGGTTTTGCCTTCAACCATCGCTTTACTTCGCCCAATAGTGAGAATGTAAAAAGTGTGAGCCTCACATAGTCTGGAGTGACTCCATTAGTGATATAAGTGTCACTAATCTCCAACAAGTTCAGGATATGCTGTTGTGGATCCTCGTGTGGAAGACCCATAAACTGCCCATTCGCATAAAGTAGCTGGATCATGCTTTGTTTCAGCTCAAAGTACCCAGTGATTCTGGGCTTCACTATGCTAGAGGTGACATTGGCAATGCTGGGCATCGCCACCTCCTGAACAGCCATGTGTTGCTCCTCTGCCATGTTCCTAGGAAATTGAACAAGTGCCTAAATATTATTCGTTTCCCTTGCTTCCCCCAACCTCCTGTGAAATGTTCTCTCAGGTTCAGGGTCAACGCCTTGAAGTCGGTCCTGGCTTCTTACCCTACGCATTCAATCAAAGTTCCTGAGATCTGAGCAACAATCAAGTAACGCTAGACTCGACGAAATAAACAATTAAAGCAAAAACTAGAAAGTGGTTAATATTCTAGTTCCCGGCAATGGCGCCAAAAACATGTTGCTTCCAAACACACACGCAAGTATACGTGGACGTACAAGTAATAAAATTATAAGTCAAGTGTCGAACCCACAGAGACTTGCATCAACTACCCACTAAAATCACCAAGATTGCTATTTAGTCAAGCTAAAATCAAGTTCAAGAATGTGATTATCCTAAATTATAATTCAAAGTAATAACCAAATTATCAAGCAGTAAAATGATTGTTATGTACTCAATAGGGACAAATATTCTAGGATTGTGATCGATTCACCACTCTTATTGTGTTCTAGTTAACTCTCCCTCTTATACAGTTCAGTCATGGTTGCTAATTAATCGATAATTTCTCTCACAACCTTCTCCCGAAGTACTACTCGCCTATTCAAAATAGATTAATGCCTATATTCCTATGGAATCAATCTATTAAGAATGCATTAAGATTATGATATTTAATTAAGCACGGTGACTAGGTATATTCCTATCCTAACCACAAATTTGCCCCCCCCCCCTCAAGGTTTCATGCTCGCTTCAATTCTTCTCTAATCTAAACACGGCTTTCCCAAGCATAGCATAGATAGTAAATAGAACCTAACTGCTGGCCAGACAATTAAGCAATTAATCACAGAATTGAAGAAACAACCATATATTAGTGAATTGTAATCTAGTTTGAGTTAATGTTAAACAACAATATTCGTGGCTAAATCACAACCCCAGAACAATGGGTTTTTTAGCCACTCATGGTATTAGCAAGCAATTTCATAAGTTTGGATAATTGAAAATACTAAGAAAAGATGAAGAAATTTGAGATGTTCTTGCTCCCAGATGTTTCTTGTGTGTATCCTATCTCTAAAGTGGCGTCTCTCCTTCACAAATAAGTTTAGTCTTGCTTTTATACGTGTTGGGTAGGTCTAGGGCTAAAATAACCGTGTCCCAGGCGAAATTGGAGAAACTTCACGTCACTGGCGCCCTGACTAGCACCAGGCGCCCTCCACGGCGCTACTAACTTGAACATTCTGTTTCTGGCGCCACAGGTGGCGCTAGGCGCTGCGTGTGGCGCTACAATGCCCATTTTTTTCTGTTTTCGTCCGTTTTGGCTCTAATTTCGCACATATCGCCCCCGATTGCTCCCTGATCATTCCTACACATAAAAACACATCAAATTAATATAAATAAATACATTCCACGTCCTAAATCCACGAAACAAAAGTAAGATATGAGTCGATATACATACAAATATATATACTTTAAGCAAAACATCACTCGCCATAAGGTTCTCGCCCCTCGCATAGAGCATTCAAATTTCTCCATTTTTGAATCAATAGGGTCCGCCCATTGGGCTCGCCAATAAGTGACCCCAACGGACGGAGGGACTAACTGTATGGGTCAAAATCTGATGGCACATGGATTAGTGCTAACTGGAAAGGAAAGAGGTCGACTAAGACGTGGGCGTACCATAGGATATAATAATAACGAAGATCTCGGCCACGGCGAAGACGGAGCCATCAAAAAGCCTATATGGCAAAACGGATATCGTGATACTTAAGGGTGGCGATGTGAAGGGCAGTAAGGAGACGAAGGCACTCTGGTTAAGGACCGATGGACAAAAGGGAATACTGACAATATATATAGGGGGTAAGAAGACAAGAAAAGGGGCTTCCCCGGGGAGAGAGAAAAAGAAGAAGAACGGAAGACCAAGAAAGAGGCTTAGATAGCAAATACAAATCTTTGTAATCATCATTGCTAAATCAATGAATATAGATCTCATAGTCATCAATGGATGCCTGCTTTTTCTTCTTTGCTCTTACATTACGGAACGATACTCTAAAGATGTAAGTTTACTGTCATAATTGATGTCTTTTAATGATCTTAAATCGAGCTATAAATTTTGTTGTATCTCATTCCCTTATCCAATGCACTTAGATCTAGAGTTAATTATCCTTGGCTAAGATTTATCCTCTATTTTCATCATTAATTAATTTAACAAAAGGCTTAACACTTTTTGGTCAAACAATTCCAAGTTGTAGATGTACTCCTTATGTAATAAGAATATATTTCTGCAATTATTTTACTCCTTTTGTAGTTTTATGAATATTTCTTATCCCTTCGGTGCAAGCTAAAATCATGACAAAAAGAGAACCATGTTCCTAATTTGTAGGACGGAGTTAGATTTAGTGAGGAGTAAACACTACTATATTATATTGGGGTAGTATTTGGAGTTGGTTCTGTGGGCCCCACAGAATCCTAATGTCAGTTTCCATAATGCTGCCAGATATAACTAACAAAAAGTTCTTTCTTAAACATAGTCATACTACAGTGGTGTGGCTTTCCTATACGTGTCACTCGACGAAGACCCTACGAAAAGGAATCCAACTAATCAATTGGTGTTATAAAATAACAACCGAAAAGTAAATAAACTAAAGACAAGTATAGAGAGAAATTGATATATTATTCAACTTCAAACTTATGTCCATAATAAATCGAAATCTCCTCTTTTTATATAAGAAAGCAAACTGCTGTGTAAGCTGCTACTGCAAGTTGCTGTGTAAGCTGCTACTGTACCAGATATTGATAATCTTCAACTGGGGTAATTTACATAATGCTGCCAGATATAACTAACAAAACATTCTTTCCTAAACATAGTCATACTACACTGGTGTGGCTTTCCTACACGTGTCACTTGACAAAGACCCTACGAAAAGGTATTCAACTAATCAATTGATGTTATAAAATAACTACTGTAAAGTAAATAAACTAAAGATAAGTATAGAGAGAAATTGATATATTATTCAACTTAAAACTTATGTCCATAATAAACTGAAATCTCCTCTATTTATAGAAAAAAGCAAGCTGCTGTGTAAGCTGCTACTACAAGCTGATGTGTAAGCTACTACTGTACCAGATATAGATAATCTTCAACTGGGGTAATGTTTATCCATAACGGAGTATCGAAAGGATAAGCTTATTGTACCCGGTATGGATAATCTTCTACCGGGGGTAATATTTATTCATAACGGAGTATCGAAAGGATAAGCTTATTGTACCCGGTATGGATAATCTTCTACCGGGGGTAATGTTTATCCATAACAAAGTATCGAAAGGATAAGCTTATTGTACCTGGTATGGATAATCTTCTACCGTGGATAATATTTATCCATAACAGAGTACTGAAGAGATAAGCTTCTTCAGGAGGCTTATTTCCAATAGAGTAGTAAATAGGTAAACATATTTACGACGGAGTCCCATATGGATAAGCTTCTTCAGGAAGCTTATTTACAACGGAGTACTAAATGAACATCCATAATATAATATATTTATAACACTAACCCTTGGATGTTAATTAAAAGATAATGTGCCTCATTAAAAACCTTACTAGGAAAAACCCCATGGAAAAAAATTCTAGTGAAGGAAAAAGAGTACACATATTTAGTAATACGCATTGCTGGGTGCCTAATTAAAAACCTTATAAGGAAAACCCTATAGAAAAAATCTTAGTAAGGAAAAAAGAGTGCATCGCGTATTTTGCTCCCCCTGATGAAAATCTTGTTTGAAATATTTGAGTCTCCGCATTCTAATCTTGTATCTGCATAACCAATACGATATGCACCACCTTTGTTAGCATTAGCAAGATACATAAGTGCATAGCAATTGCACTGAGATAGAGTATTTCAGGACCAATGAGTTCCTCATCCTCTTCTGGAGGTCGGAACGGATGTTTAGTCACTTCAAGTGATCGAACACCCATTGTTGTACTTAATGGGTGCGCTTTGTCCATGTAAAAGCGTTTAAAGACCCTTTCTGTATAGGTAAATTGATGGATAGAGATCTCGTCTGCTAAATATTCAGTTTTCAGACCAAGACCAATTTTTATTTTTCCAAGATCTTTCATCTCAAATTCTTTATTAAGATATTCAATTGCCTTTTGGAGCTCTTCTGGAGTTCTAACAAGATTTATGTCATCAACATAAACAACAAGTGTAACAAATTCTGATGACAATTTCTTTATAAAAATACATGGACAAATTATAACATCATTTATGTAACTTTCTTTCAGTAAATATTCACTGAGGCGATTATATCACATGCGCCCAGATTGATTTAAACCGTACATAGATCTTTATAATTTAATCGAGTTCATTTATCAAGACTTTGAATTATATGCTTCAAGTTTAAATCCTTCAGGGATCTTCATATAGATTTAATCAAATGAGTCATATAGGTTATGACTTGCATTTAAATGGCATGACATCATGTGTCTGGACGATTGGACTACAGGTCCGATCCTCACAATATTTTACAATATTGTGCACTATATTGTATTAAATATATCGTCAACGATCATTTTGTATCGGTTCCTTAGCGACATAACTTGTTGAGATCTCATCACTTTCTTTATTTTCAGGTACCTGAACTTCTTCTGGAGTTTCATGAAATGTTATGTCGCAGGCTCTTCTAGAGCTCATTTCCTCCTCATTATGATCATTTTGGTCATTTGCTCCTATCATTTTTGAAGGATTGTTACCTTTGAAACTGATCGATTTACTACGCTTCATGCGTGTAGTAAACTTTATCCTCTGGGACTTTAATTTTAATAGGAGCATTTCCAGCAGAAATATGATATTTAATTTTGGATCAACAAATGCTTCTGGCGTTTGACTTGAATTATCTTCCAAGTGAGGATCATATTAATGATAATTCGATTCATATTTAGAAAATCTTAGACCAACACATGAAGTTTTGTTCTCATAAGCAATAGTTTAGCCATTAATAGGAGGTATTCAATGCTAAACCAACTTGGATATAAACCAGCAGTATCAAGATGAACTGTCTTGATTTCATAATCTGAAAATCATTCTCTTATTTGAGAAAAGCAATTTCAAATGCCAAACTGTAGGTTGACAATAATCGCACATGTAACCATCTCATATATGCATCTATAAGTGGTTTACACGACAGGTGAATGGACCCATATTCGCCTTTTATGTATTTCAAAATTCAGGGGTCTTAGTCCCAACTTTAGCTGGTATAATCAATTTATTATGAGAACAAGTAACATAAGAGAATTCTTGAAGAATCTTCTAATTCTTCAATATATGCTTATCTGAATTCTTAAATAGCTCATTCAAAAATGGCAAATGAAAACCTCAAGTTTATCATGGCATGTGTTATCTCTTAGTAAACTTCTAGTTTACCGTGACTGCATTTGCATTAGTAAACTTCTGATTTACTGTGATACATGATATAATATAAATTAAAGAATAAGGCGGGTAACTTCTAACATATTATTTTACCCCCTATGATTGTGGAAACATGAAGATTTTCAACCTTCCAGTCATTTGTAGTCTCAATATGATAGTCATCAGTATTAATAAACTTCAGGTTTAATACAACATATGTTTTGACCATAAGCATATAATATGAATGACATATTTGTATATAAGTTCTTCGACAGCCTTCATTTATTATCCACAATCTAATATTTATCGGACACTACTGGTGTCATGTGTCTTCTAGGCAGACAGTTAGCTCTTCAGGAGTTGTTGATACATTTTGCACTATCAAATATTGCTCAGACACTTCTGGTATCATGAGAGAAAATCACAATCAAATAAACAATGTAAAATAATTGTTTAAGCACAAGAAAACTCCTCTTCATAATATTTTTCTACTCCAGGAGGGCAATTTCAATTGTGGTACTTCTTCAGGAGTAAATTTAAAATACGAAATATTGAGTATATATTCTCTCAATTATATTACCTCTTCTTGAGGTGAATTGTAATATATTTACATCAAGAGCGCGTTCATATTTATGATATTTATTAATATTGTCACATTGACTTCGGGAAATGGATTAATATTATCAAAAGTTCGTATCCTTCAGGAAATCGAACATAATTATCTGAAGGCGCATTAATCACATCAAATTGTGATGCTTCAACCTCTTTTAAAATATTTACTACTTTAGGAGCAAATCAAGGCGTGCATTTAATATAGAGAATATTTATATAGCTTATCTTCAATTGTAACCATAGAAAGTCTAAATTATCACTTCTGGTGATCATAGGCATATACCACTTCTGGTGGTTAACAAAATTTAGTTACAATGAGATATACGAAATATAACCACTTCTGGTGATTGTATATTTCTTGCAAATTACACTACAAAAAAAAATTTTGAATTAGCTACGAACGTCGTCGCTAAAACGCTCGTAGCTAGAAGAATTTCTTAATAATCCGTTGCTAAGCCGTTGCTAAATGAGATTAGCGACGGATTTTTTGTTTAGCTATAGAACTTGTCCGTCGCTAAAACCTGATTTTTTAGTAGTAGTTTAAGTTGATTTAATAATGTTATCCATATTCTTCAAAATGACATAAATAAAATATATTATAGTAAACATCATTATCAAATCATAACTTTTATTTATGTACAACAAATACATAACCATACTCTCTATTACAAACAACAACAATTAAAATATTTATATTTCTACAGAATCACCACCGATCACATGACTTGTTTCTCCTTCTGGGAGTGCAAAGTAATCAGCCGCATCAAAATGCATGAGGTCTAAATTATCTTCAGAAATAAAATTTGCTTCAACATTTTTCTCTGTCTTCTTTACGGAGGCTTGATAAAGCTCAACCAGGTGCTTTGGCGTACGACAAGTACATGACCAGTGCCCTTTTCATCCATATCTATTGCATGCATTTTCTGGATTTGGTGCTTGCACCGCTTCATGCTTTTGTTCCTTCCTTTTCCACTGCTGGTGGTGAGGAGGGTTCTTTGGTGCATTATTATTGCCATGATTAAAGTTTCTTCCACGACCACGGCCATGACCACGACTAGGGCGACGACCTCTTCCATGCTTAGCTTGGTGGAAGTTCGTCTCATTCACTTCAGGAATGGACAAGAACCAGTAGGTCGGCTTTCGTGGTTTTTCATTAATAGCCCATTGTGTTGCTCGGCTACAAGAAGATGTGAGATAAGTTCAGAATACTTTTTGAATCCCATCTCTCGGTATTGCTGCTGCAGGAGCATATTCAAGGCATAAAAAATGGTGAAAGTTTTCTCCAACATATCATGATCAGTAATATTATCACCACATAATTTCAATTGGAAAATAATTTTGAACATAGCAAAATTATACACACTGAAAGATTTAAAATCTTGTAGCTTTAGATGAGTCGAATCATAACGTGCCTGTGGAAGAACGACCATCTTCAGGTGGTCATACCTATCTTTCAAATTATTCCACAGTATGACTGGATATTTAACAGTAAGATATTTCATTTTCAGGCCCTCATCAAGGTGATGGCGTAGAATATCATTGCTTTGGCACGGTCTTGGTTTGATGCTTGATTTTTGTCCTTGATGGTGTCTGCCAGACCCATCGCATCAAGATGAATTTCAGCATCAAGCACCCAAGACATGTAGCTTTTGCCCGATATATCCAGGGATGCAAATTTAAGTTTAGAGAGATTTGACATTATTTAGAAAAAGAAAGTTCGTACCTCTGATACTTTCAAAGTATTTGCTCGAGATGGCAGAGTCTAGTGCTAATAACGTGTTATAAAATAACGACTGTAAAGTAAATAAACTAAAGACAAGTATAGAGAGAAACTGATATATTATTCAACTTCAAACTTATGTCCATAATAAATTGAAATCTCCTCTATTTATAGAAGAAGGCAAGCTGCTGTGTAAGCTGCTACTTTAAGCTGCTACTGTACCAGATATAGATAATCTTCAACTGGGGATAATGTTTATCCATAACGGTGTATCGAAAGGATAAGCTTATTGTACCGCTATGGATAATCTTCTATCGGGGGTAATGTTTATCCATAACGGAGTATCGAAAGGATAAGCTTATTGTACCAGGTATGGATAATCTTTTACCGGGGGTAATGTTTATCCATAACGGAGTATCCAAAGGATAAACTTATTGTACGCGGTATGGATAATCTTCTACCGTGGGTAATGTTTATCCATAACCGAGTACCGAGAAGATAAACTTCTTTAGGAGGCTTATTTCCAATAGAGTAGTAAATAGATAAATATATTTACGGCGGAGTCCCATATGAATAAGCTCAACGGAGTACTAAATGAACATCCATAATATAATATATTTATACCAATTGGGAGTAGAATGAAGAAAATCTTGGTATTTCTATCGACTCAGCAAAAGAGTCCAACTTCTACTATGCACTGTAAAACACCCTTAAGCATAGTGTGACCATAATTTTAACTTAATTAAAGCTCAGCTAAGTCATGAAAACTATCCAAATTTACCAAAATACCCCGAAAGCCCCCCTTTTCACGTCGGGGCTTATCATACATGAATAAAATCTCCTTAAATTAAAAAAAAGGGGCATATAAATTGGTTGGCTCCTATATACTACTTCAACGCTCTTTGTTTGATTATATATAGGTAGTGTAGTGTAAAGTAAAGCAAAGTAATTCTTAAAGAAACCGAGACACATCTTTGAATTTAAAATGTTCAGAGAAGGGTAAATATGAGTGGGAGAAAAACATCAAGAGGTCTTTTTCTTTATACTAGTACTATTTATATATTCCCAAAATCGAATTATCATACACAATAAAACAAGATCAAAGCACAAGCCACAACCGTGAATTAACGCCACATGCATCTTACACTGCAAACATTATATATATAATACCGATTGCCAATCTTACTATTTTAAAGAAAGAAAAAAGAAAGAAACGGCTAACAAAAGTAATACAGCAAACTGCATCAATTTTCCTTCTCTAGAAGAAAGAAAGAAAAAAAAAAGAAATAGAGGAAAAAAAAGCTAGGAACTAGATAGCATATTACACACTACTATTACATATGGAAAAGAAAATCCTTGGGACTAAAATAATCATCATTGAACTCCTTTTCCTCAAAACTAAAATTAGTATCTGCTTCATTAGTCCTACTCCAATTGAAACCAGTGGACAATTGTTCATCCAACAAACTCGGCGCCGGCGTCTCCCACACCAAATACTTCCCATTCCCATCTTTAAATATCGATGCTTCCTCAAGTACAGAACACTCCCCGCTACTTCCATTCTCATTCCCGCCATCAATTATTTTTTCCCCTGAATTGAAATTTTCATTAGAGGAATTTTCGGTTTCGGAGAGGTTGAGCTTCGCGCCGGAGCCGTAGAGGCGGCGTGCGGCGTCGTCGTAGGCTCGGGCGGCTTCGACGGAGGTGTTGAAAGTGCCTAACCAAATTCTGGCCCCGCGATTTGGTTCTCTGATTTCGGCAACCCATTTGCCCCATGTCCTTTGTCTTACTCCTCTGTATGTACACAACGCATTTTCTGGCCCTCCTTTCCCTCTCATACACCCTTTTCTCGAACGCCCCACTGTCGATTTCTTGCTAATTGGAGAATTGTTTCTGTCTACAGATTCCGCCATATGGGTTTGAGCTTATATCTTCGTGCTTCCTTTTTTTTTATTTCCTGATTATGTTTTTAGGGTTTGCATTGTTTTTTCAGAAAGGTAAGGTTTTGCCCTATATGGAGGGAAATGGTACGAGTTTTCCAAAAAAGGCAAACTGCTGGAGTAGTTCGTAAGATTCATTTTCCTAAAATAGGCCAATTTATAGTTGGAGAAAGTTACAAGTGTAAAAGAAATGATTATGCAGGTGGATATCATGACACGCGGCATGCAAATGATATTCCAATTGTCGTCCTTCATCCTTGTAATTTTCGGCCTTATTCAGTACTTAATACTGAGGTAAATTGTGAAATTGAAGCACGAATTAAACATTGAATGAGTTTATTGAAATATTCCATGTATACACTTCTTGTCAATTGTGTCATATTGACAGGTATCTCATTACATGGCACCCTTTTGGTCAACTTAGTCATTTAGAAGTATGGTAGGAAAAATATTTTATGCATTAGCTTAGTCGTACGGTAGAGTGCATTATTTATTAGCTAAATATATGTATTAGCTTTGTATATTGATAATATCCTGTTTGTTATATTGTTTTTCATTTTATATGTAACTAATATAAACATTAGTTAAATAGCCTATTTGATATTATCCTTATAGCTAATACATAGCAAATTATGGTATTAGCAATATTAAGGTTATTAATACTCCTTCCGATCTACTTTAATTAATTTTTTTTCCTATTATTTATGGTCCATAATATTTGATTTTTTTTAGATAACAAGAAGTATTTAACTTCTTTTTTCAAAGTTGCCCTTGGAGTAAAGAGCCTAGGAGTATTTATTATATTTTCAATGAACGAATTAAGGTTAATATGATCAATTTTATTGTTAATTAATGCTAAAAGATAAATTACTTAATATGTATGAAAACGGTGAAAAAATCAATTAAAATGGAGCAGAGGCAGTACATGCATAAGCTTAGTTAAAGATAAAAAATTTCCCTTAAAATTTTGTGCTTGACTAAAATTCTTTTTACCTATTTTTCATTAATGTAAATAAGATACAAATTGATAAATCTGACTTTTTTTTAATTTTTTCACCCCATTTTCTAATATAAATTCTTTCAATAATCATTCCTTCTATTAAAATATTCATATTTAACAAAAAGAAAATGTTAAAAATTCACAATTCCTTTTTTAGATTAAAATAATATGCTCTACAGTTGTGGGATTCTTCCTCTTTCTCTCCTATGAGACCAACTGCTCCATAGTACACCATCGTGGATCAACAATTGCAACAAATTGTATAGACCAAATCAATGTAATTATTCCTTAAGAATTTGGAGGATATTTCTATAAACAAATACTTTTCTAAAAAAGATATGATGCAATACATGTTATTTCTAATACATCAAATCAAACGGTCGATAAGAAATAACTTCAGTATAACTAACACATGCATAACTAGCAACATAACTAATATTACTATTATTAATATACTCTATTCAAAACTATTCTTATACACTCTACCAAACGACCCCTTAAAACATTCAAGCTTATACTCTTGTCCTTATTTCTATTCAACGTACTATATTTTTTTAGAAATAATATAACTTTATGCTTTTTGTTGTATATTTAAGGAGATAATTTGTCACACAAGTATTTATGGTTTATCTTAGACTATAACTTCTAAAAAAAGCTATTTTTTTTAGACTTTGTGTTCAATCATACAACGCTAATTGAGGCAAAATGAGTAACTAATACGCTAGCTAGTACGTATTACTTACAAGCATAGTCGTAGCAAGTCTTGCATAACATAGCACAACTTGTGGAATTCAATGTTTTAATATAATTCGCGATTTCACATATAAACGTTTACAAGATTCGTGACGAGTCATGTACAATAGGAAGGCTCAACTTAATTTTCAATTACTTCCTTGGAGTACTTTATATCTCCTTATATCTTTCAAGGTGATTCGAGTAGTACGGATAACAGAAGACATACAATTAAAACATAAAAAGATAGGATAATCTGAATCATAGAAGGAGAGAACATAAATTCAATTATTTGAAATACTATTGAATATATCTGCACTCAATTAAGAATTTCAAAAGAAGACACAAAAGTTTCAATATCATCTGTTATCCAGAATCGGAGTTAGAATTTAAAATTTATGGGTTCTGAATTCGTTGTTGAGCTCATGGCTCATCTTAGTTGCTGAGTTCGTAATTAAATGCGTATGCATCATACGAATTTTCTAGTACAAATATAGAGTTTAAGCCAAAAAACTACAGGGTTTGTCCGAGCTCATAATTAACTAAATGTTCTCCCTCCCCTTTTGTCATCAATGCCTACCGCGAAGTGATAAAGGAAGTATTGAGATTCAATATTTATCCTGTAATTTCTTCCTTTTTCAGATTAGTCTGCTTGTGCTGAGTCAGCAGTTACTGGTTAGTATTTGACAGTTGTAGTCACATTAGGTTAGACATTTTTACATTCCTGTTACTAGTTGTATATAAGGGGACCTACACACAATTAGTCAGATTGAGATTTCTTCTTCTCCACTCACGTGTTCTCTGTTTTCTTCTTCTCTGCTCTTGCTTCTTTCCACACTTCCGACCTCCATTGTAGCTCAGTTCGAGCTAAGTTTGATATGGTATCAAAGCCACACAGGCTTTCTCTCTCATTCCAGATTCACATAATTACTTTGCACTAATTCTCAACTGCTCAATTCGCACATACAATTGTGATTTAGGTCTAATTCTCTGAAAATTAGGGTTCAGCAGTTTATTTTGGGCCATAGAGACTTAATAACCTAGCTCTCAAAGTCATGGCTGTTACCCACGAGATTGAACAATCTGATGTTGAAACCAATGCTGAATCAATTAAAGGATATGGTGTTGATTCGAGTAGCCCTTTCTACATGCATCCGTCAGATAATCCTGGTGCGATGCTGGTTCAAGTTCCATTTGATGGCACTAGTTACCGTTCATGGAGAAGAGGTGTATTGCGAGCGCTTTCGGTAAAGAACAAATTAGGTTTCATAAATGGCGAATGTAAAAAGCCAGATCTGAAATCCTCAACGTATTGCCTGTGTGAGAGGTGTGACGATATGGTCACATCATGGATTCTGAATTCTCTAGCTAAGGAGATAGCCGATGGAGTTGAATACGTCAATGATGCAGTCAAATTGTTGAAAGAGTTAGAAGATCGTTATGATCAGACGAATGGTGCAAAATTGTACCAAATCCAAAAGGAAATTAATGATTTGTCTCAAGGAAACATGGACATCACTGCTTATTACACAAAAATGAAGAAGTTGTGGGAAGAATTGAGCACTCTGATTGTGAAGAGTCAATGCAGCTGTCATTGCACCTGCGGAGCCAAAGAAAACATGCATAAGGCAGAGCAGGATAGGAGATTAATCCAATTTCTTATGGGCTTGAATGAGGTTTACACTGTAGTCAGAGGAAGCATCCTCATGATGAATCCATTGCCTTCAATGGCACAAGCTTTTTGCTTGTTAGTTCAGGAAGAAAAGCAAAGGGAAATTAGGCCAAATAATCAGCTTGTCATGAATTGTGCCTCGCTGAAATGTGAACACCATAGGATCAAACAATTTCAAAACCAATTATTCACCAAACAACAACTATTCTGGAAATAATAGGTCTCGACCTATATGTGATTACTGCAAAAAGCCAGGACATACCAAAGATAAATGCTACAAATTGCATGGCTATCCTCAAAGTTTTCAAAATACTCAGAATCCAAGTCAAAACTACAAGGTCAACAGAGTAAATGAATGGAAAAGGAAGAAAATACAGGATAAATACAGGACAACGGTTAGAGCATTGTTAGCTGCTGGAGTAAAAAGAGGATGGAAGATCTATCAGTTGGATGTGAACAATATATTTCTCCATGGAGATTTGCATGAAGAAGTCTATATGGAGGTGTCGCCTGGTCTGATAGTAGAGAAACAAGGACTTTTCTATAAACTAAACAAGTCATTGTATGGCTTGAAGCAGGCTAGTAGGCAATGGTATGCTAAGTTGACTGAAGCCTTGTGCTCCAGGGGTTACAGCCATTCCCTTCATGATTATTCACTGTTCCATAAGAAAGAAGGAGATTCAATGGTCTTCGTGGCACTATATGTGGATGATGTGCTCTTATCAAGAACCAATCCCCATGAGATTGAGCAGTTAAATAGTTTTCTACATGAATGTTTCAGAATTAAATATTTGGGTTGTTTGCATTACGTCTTGGGATTAGAAGTATTATACGAGTCTGATGGCATCATCATTTCACAGAGGAAATTTGTCCTTGATCTGTTAAAAGAATATGATTGCTTGGGGTATACCAGCTTGTCATCTACTCTTCATCCTATTGTCAAGCTCAAAGCCAAAGAGGGAGCATTGCTGGAGGATCCTACCTACTATAGAAAATTGGTTGGGAAGTTGAACTTCCTAACCAACACCAGACCTGACATAGCTTATAGTGTTCAACACTTAAGCCAATTTATGCAAGAACCCAGGGAACCTCACTTAAAAGTTGCATTCCACTTATTAAGATATCTGAAGGGTGATCCCACCTTAGGCATCTTCCTATCAAAGGATGAGGACTGTGTAGTAAGGGCATTCTGTGATTCTGATTGGGCTGCATGCCCAGACTCAAGAAGGTCAGTGAGTGGCTATTTGGTATTATTGGGAAATATCCCTATCACTTGGAAGTCGAAGAAGCAGGAGACCATATCTTTATCCTCGGCAGAAGCTGAGTACAGATCACTCAGAGAGGTAGTAGGAGAGTTAGTTTGGTTATGATAATGTGCCATATCTCAGGCATGTTTCAGTGCATTGTGATAGCCAATCTGCCCTCCACATTTGCTAGAAATTCTGTGTTTCATGAGAGGACCAAGCACATTGAAGTTGATTGCCATTTTGTGCGTGACAAACTGCAAGGACTCATATCTCTACATCATGTCACTACAAATGAGCAGCTAGCAGAAATCCTCACTAAAATCCTTACTGGAGTGAAACACTCTGATGTATTAGGCAAGTTGGCAGTGTTGCCGGCACTTCCAACTTGAGTAGGGGTATTGAGATTAAATATTTATCCTGTATTTTCTTCCTTTTCCAGATTAGTCAGCTTGTGCTGAGTCAGCAGTTAGTGGTTAGTTTGTAGTTAGTATTTGACAGTTGTAGTCATATTAGGTTAGACATTTTTACATTCCTGTCACTAGTTGTATATAAGGGGACCTACACACAATTAATCACATTGAGATTTCTTCTTCTCCACTCACGTGTTCTCTATTTTCTTCTTCTCTGCTCTTGCTTCTTTACAGAAGCTTTCGATCTCCATTGTAGCTCAGTTCGAGCTAAGTTTGATAGGAAGTATGAATGCAATATAAGTTAGAAGGTTTGCCTAAAAGCAATTACTCTTGAAACAATGCTTAATAGCTAATTTATTAACCAAAAGCGATTCAACAATGGGAACATTAAATAGTAAAGGATCGATTCTTTCAGATCCTACCTTTCTTCCAACGGAACGAAAAACGAATACTTAGAATAGCAAACATATTGGAGGAAAAAAGAAAAAGAATAGCAAAAAATAATAATTCAGTAACGGCATGCATTCATATTCAACTGGAATAAATCTGCTAACTGCTACGTATATCGACAGTAGCTTACTATACTACGTACTTTAGTTGATATTTGTTAGTACAACTAATAGGAGTAACTAATTTTTCCGTGAACTTGTGATAACAAGTAGGCCAACAAGGCTAAAAAAACAAAATCAAGTTTTGCGGCGTTGTTGAGTGTGGTGGAATAAGATTGAGGTGACAGCTGCTTAGCAGGTTTAGAAGCTACTTGTTGAATAACTAAACCTCTTTGCATTTCGGCTGTGCCACTATTTAATTTGTTCCCGACTTTTGGTGCGTTTTCTGCCTTATTCTTCTTGATATAAGTACTAGTAAGTATATTATTTGCGCGTAAAAGTTAAAACTTATTCGTCGGTACTTGATTAACGATATGTTTTTCTTTTTTCGAATCTTCCGCCCCCTTTCCAAGTTATGAAATATCATTCATTGGTTTATATTTTCTTGGAGATATATGTATTATGAAATATCTTTCGTTATGAAATTTTACCCCTATGTTACGGGTGAAATCGGGGTTAGCGCACACCTCGATTTCCCGGTGAATCAAACGAAGTAAGAGTATGAATATATGAGATCGAAATCGAACCTAGGAACTCTTTATATCAAGGCTCGAACGAGGTGCTCACCATCGGGCCTGATAAGGCAACACTCCCGGAACCCAGAACGAGCTCCAAGACCTCGAAAAGCACGACAAATGGTTGCACACGACTAACAGAGGTCGTGATATCCGCACCCAACTAGATGTCACGGCGCATATCTCACCCGATGTCGGTAGCGGATTATTGATTGACGAAAAAGGAGGATTTTTTACCTTTTTTAGAATTGTACTAGCGGTGAAACTTTCCTACTATATAAAGGAGAAGCTTTTTACTCAATAGGACATATTGTAACACGAAAACCTAGGCAGATCAAGTTTATTTTTTTGTTTTCCAGCTACAGTAAAACCTCTCTATAACAACGTCGTTTGTTCCGAGATTTTTTGGCTTTTATACCAAATGGCTGCTATACACTTATAACAACATTTTATGTTTAAATATTTTTTGGCTGTTATAGAAAAAACTTATCCAAAAATCAATTATATTTCTTTTTTAATTTTGCATATAAAATATAAGAAAATTCTTCAAATTTAAAATCTCATAAGATATGCATATTTCACTAGGTTTATATTGAAGAAAGTTAATACATTATTAATAAATTATTAATAAATTGATTAACTAAACGTACAAAGATTTAAACTCTAAGGCACATATTTTAAAGCTACAAGAAAAATAAATTATTTCAAGAATGGTGGAAGAACATTATAATTGTAGCTGTTTCGTAGATTTCATTCTCTTACTACCGATATAACGCTTGAATTGACGAAGATTCATATCCAAATTTTCAGCAAAAAAGTAACCAATGAAAAATATATCATCTGCAGATTTTCAAATCTTGTGTCTTATGCCAGATAGAAAATGTGTTCAATAGAAAAGATTCTGTGCATATTTTTAGAATTTTTATTAGTAATCTTAAAGATTCTATATAGCTGTTATAAAGGGATAATATAACAAAGAGCGTTCTACTATAAATATAGTTGTTGCTTTTACAGGTAAAAAGTTATTGTAGAGAGGTAAAATATAACTTAAAAAATCGATTATAAGGAAAACTTGGCTTTTATAGTGTAACAACCCGACTGGACGTTTTGAGCAGTTGCGTCTGGTTCGGCAGTTTGAGGTCATGAGTAGCTTCACACAATGTCTTATGACTTGCGTGCATCAGCGGTCCGGGTTTTTGAGATGTTCGGGAAGGATTTTTAGAAGTAACTTTCATTTGAGAAGCTTGAAGTTGAAAGAATTGACCAAGATTTGACTTTTGAGTATTTTTCCTCGGATTGGAGTTTCGATGGTTCTGATAGACTCGGGTGGTGATTTTGGACTTAGGAGTACGTCCGGATTTGTATTTGGAGGTCCGTAGGGCAATTTGAAGCATATTGGTGAAAATTGAAAAGTTGAAGTTTTGGAAAATGGAAAAGTTTGACCCATAGTTGACTTTTGTGATATCGGGGTCGAAATGCGACTCCGAGAGTTGGAACAACTTTGTTATGTCATTTGGGACTTGCTTGCAAAATTTGGCATGATTCCGGGTTAGTTTGATAGGTTTCGGCGCGAGTTTTAGAAGTTGAAAGATTGGAAGTTCATAAGTTCGATTCATGGTGCGATTCGTCGTTTCGGTGTTGTTTGATGTGATTTGAGACCTCAAGTGAGTCCGTGATAGGTTATAGAACTTGTTGGTAGGTTTAGACAGGGTCCCGGGGGCCTCGGGTGCGTTGCGGATGGGCTACGGGCCATTTCCTTCTATTTTTGAACTGTTGTTTCTGCTATCTAGTATCCTTCATCGCATTCGCGTCCTAGTTCTCATGTTCGCATTCATCCTCTCGCGTTCGCGAAGTTCTGCCCTTTCCCTTCTTCGCGTTTGCATCTGTCCCATCGCGTTCGCGTAGTAGAAAATGGGAGCTGGGCACTAGTGGTCATTTACTCTTCGCGTTCTTGTCCTTCTTCCCGCGTTAGCATAGGTTCCTCCTTCTTATTTTTCGCGTTTGCGGCCCTTGGCTCGCGTTCACGTAGGGTCATCCTGGCAGCCTTCATTTTTCTTCTTCACGAACGCGTGCGTGCTTCCGCGTTCATGATGCTTTATGACCTGGGCAGAATAAATAGTACTCTATTCCGAGGGTTTGCCATTTCCACCATTTTTGGAGTTCTGGAACTCGGTTTAGGGCGATTCTTCGTGAGTTTTTCAAGCAAAACGATTGGGTAAGTGTTCTTCACCTAGAATTGATTTTATTCCATGATTTTGACTTCATTCTATCTTCTAATTTGTGTTTTGGGTTGAGGGAAAATGGGGATTTTTAAGAAAACTTTCAAAATGTAAAATCATGATTTAAGGGACCAAATGGTATCGTAATTTGATAAATTTTGTATGGTTGAACTCGTATAGGAATGAGTATTCTGTTTTTGTAAAACTTGTCGGGTTCCTAGGTGCGGGCCCGGGGGTCGACTTTTGGACCGATTTTTAGAATTCGATTAAGATTGAGACTTTATGATCCGGAATAGTTTCTTATGAGTTTTATTTATGCTTTGAAGTAATTTTGGTTAGATTTGAGCCGTCCGGAGGTCTTTTCACCCGAGAAGTTCATTTTAGAGTATCGGTTTGTCTCCTCTGAGGTAAGTATCTTGCCTAACCTTGTATCGGGGATTTCCCCTTAGGATTTGAGTCTTCTATGCTAACTGTAGTCTGTGTACGCGAGATGACGAGTGCGTGCTCGGACTTATTTGTGGAAAATTTGCCTTTATGGGTTCTTAGGTCCTTGAATTCACTAAGTAGGAAGTTGTTCTGATATGATTGAGTTTCGTGTTTGCTAGCTTTACCTCTACATACTAACAATGTTATTAGCACTTCTTTACCTCTTACTTGTTATTTGGCCCTTATTTGCCTTAATTGAAGTGATTGCCTTATTGTTTTTGTTACTCCTTAATAATAAGTTCCTCTATATATGCTACGTGTCCAAATTGTTGTGGTTGCCTGTGTAGTTATCATGTGCCTTACATGTCTTGTTGTTTTTGTAAAGGTTGTTGTATTCCTTTGATTTTTATGTGATTCTCTTGTTGTCGAGTACCCATACTCTTGGTGGTAGAAATTCTTGCAATTGCGTTGTTGGTTTGTTGTTGTTGATTTAAATTATGTACGGTGGGATCGGGTTGCACGCCGCAACAGGAGGAATAAGGGTGATATATTGAGGAGGAATAAGGGTGAATTGATATTGTACGGTGGGATCGGGTTGCGCGCCGCAACATGAGGAATAAGGGTGATATATTGAGGAGGAATAAGGGTGAATTGATATTATATGGTGGGATCGGTTTGCACGCCGCAACATATTATGTTATTATTATGATATTAATATTGTACGGTGGGATTGGATTGCACGCTCGCAACATGAGGAATAAGGGTGATACATTGAGGAGGAATAAGGGTGAATTAACATATCTTGTATTTTGGTATCCCCTATTTTACTGTATTGACTTTAGTTCATTCGTGCAAGACTTTGATAATTAGTATTTCTGGTTTTCACTGAGTTTTGAGGATTGAGTTATTAACCTTGACTTATTGACTTGCCTTCATCCCCTGAGTTCTTTTCCTGATACTATTATTCTGGTGAATTAATTTTCAAAGTGAATTTACTACGTTGAGTCATTTCCTCCCGCCCTGCTGAGTTGTTAGTAATATAGTAATTTAAAATAAAGGAATTAATATCATGCTACCTTGTATGACTTTTAAATTAGAACTCGCTGTATATATTTCAGTATTACAAATTCTAATAATTGTTATATTTTATTTCAATTGATTTCTCAACTAAATTTCCTTAACCCGTCTGAGGTTGTGTTTTCTTAAAAGGAATTGCTAATTTAATAAATCTTATATTAAAGGCGATAGCTTTGTTGATGTTGTATTTTTTATTTGAAAGGGTTATTTTCTTCACAAATAATTTCAAAAAAATAACTTCATCTTTTCTCCCTGATTTCCTATTTGGTCTAGAAACTGTAATTTACTTTATGTTATATAAATGGGACTCCTTGAACATCTTAATTTGCGTTTGTTACGGATATTATGTACCGAGTAGCACGTGGATTCTGTCATGCAAAGTGAAGTGGAAATATGTGGGCACCAGGTGCCTTGTGTGTTAAAGGTTTGAAAGTTGTCAATTTTGATATGAGGGTACGAGTATCGGGATGGTTGGAATTTGTGTATTAGAAACAATGCGATTGGTTGAGTTAATATCGCTTTCCCTTATTTGATCATATTTTACTTGTCTGTATCCCAACTGTGTTGGTGTGTAATTACCTGGTTATTTTCGTTACCATCCTTGTTTTCCCCTTATCGTCTCGATTGTTGTAATTTGATTTCTCCCTGCTATTGGTATTACTTTGTTATCTTTATCTTGTTAGTTTATTATCATATCATGTTCAGCTTATTAGACCCGTTGGTGTCTTGACTGTTCCTCGTCACTACTCCACCAAGGTTAGTCTTGATACTTACTGGGCACCGTTGTGGTGTGCTCATACTACACTTCTATATATTTTTGTACAGATCCAGGTATTTGATCGTTAGTAGGTGTGCGGATCGTTGTTGTGGAGGCTTATGGTAAACTTGCTGCTGCGTTTGCAGGTCTCGGAGTCACCTTCTATTGTACTAATTTCCATTGTTTCCTTTTGTTCTGGAACAGTGATGTATTCATTTTGTAAAACTACTCCTAGAAGGGCTTATGACTTGTACTACCGGTTTTGGGACTTATATAAATTGTTCAGAGATATCTAATTCGAAGTTAGTGAATATTATCGTTAATTCTATTAATGTTAGGCTTACCTAGTCTTAGAGACTAGGTGCCATCACGACTCTTTCGAAGGGATTTTGGATCGTGACAAGTTGATATCAGAGCTAGGTTTATAGGTGCAACGAGTCATAAGCAGGTTTAGTATAGTCTTGAGGATCGGTACGGAGATGTCTGTACTTATCTTCGAGAGGCTACATAACTATTAGGAAATTCCACTTCTTTCATTCCTCATCGTGCGACATTGATTCAGCTCGAAGCATATAACTTATGTTCCTTTACATCCACTCGTGTATGATATTGCGCTCTCGATGTCCGCTATGTGCTGTGGTTCGTGATGCTACAGATGGGCTACGAGGGAGCCAGGGATGCTCAAACATTGTCTCAACGTGTCGTCCAGACTGAAGATACAGAGGTATTGAGAGACTATTCAGTTATTCACATGGAGGTGCAGCGGGTTCCGGCATCTGGTGGATGAGTACGACCTTGGGAAGGTTTAATTAGTTGACTAGTCCTCGTGGTTGTGGTGGGGTCACGAGGTGGATGTTGATCGAGGATAGTTGGTCGTGTTGGAGACTATGTGGTTTGTATGGGATTTTTACTCAGTGAAAGGTACATGTTAACATTCAAGGCATTGAAGGAAGCGAGTTTGACTGACACAAGAATGATCGTGCGCTCAGTAGATGACTTGGAGTACTTTGTGATTGGTTTTGTGCGAACTGTGAGGGTTGGTTTTGCGGATCATCAAATGTTGTTTTCTATGGCTTCACGCCAAGTGGGGGAGTCCACTAGCAGCATTTAGATTGCAGAGTCTGATTTACATCAGTTTTGGCCTAAGATATCTATATATATGGTATTAGAAGGTTTCCGGAATTTGTATATGACTAAGGTCGTAGATCTTGCATGGGATGATATTGGGGGCTTACGGTGTTTCTGCGTCACTAATGAATCTACATTTCAGTATCGAAGGGGGTTGGAGGAACAACTTCAGATTCACAAAAGGTCTATTCAGCATGGGCATCTTGGTTGCAGCATTATTGGGTGCTTTAGAGGGAATGCGGTGGTTTGTGAGCTTCTGGGCTACGTGGTTCGTGCTAGGATTTTCTACATTTGGGCTTTGGTTGGGATCGTGGTGTATAGAGAGGAAGAAGTGTTACCCCAGAGGAAAGATAAGGAGTATCCGAAGAAATGGGTCAGCTCTGTAGTGTTGGGTCAGCATAGCAATAGAGGTAATTGGTCCTTTTGAATGGGAATTCTCTACCGGCATTTGTGGCGGTACTCTTGGATTGGACGGTTTGTGTGACTCGGTTAAGTGGGGAGGTGCAATCCTGATGGCTTAGTTGCGTGCGTGCGGGCGAATCTCGGAGAGTTCTCGATGGTGTTGGCCACAGCTTGAGTTCGTTGTCTGCTATGGATACAAGGAAAATGTTGTACATTATGGTTTTCTCCTGGATGGATATCAGAATTTAATAGAATGTTGGCATTATTGGATAGCACATGTGAATAACGTGCATTTTGGTAAGGACCTTGAGTTTTGGGTTGTGGATGCGTGGCTAGTGGCATGGTGATTACTGGGTCTTAAGGCTTTTGAAGATCATGTTTTGTTACGCAGCCGGAAAATCTATATGGGTTCTTCAGTAAGATGTTGGGGTGTGAATGATGTATCAGCCATTCGAGTAGCATAGTTGAGTTCGAGTATGGAAATTCTTATATTCACGAGATTTTTGGGGTTGGATGTTCTCATATGCGGACTATTTCTTGTTTGCAGATTGTGAAGAAATGTTGAGGATGGGATAACCAATATCATGCATTATCGATAGGTTGCTACGGACTTTTGGAATGATATTTACGTGATTAGAAAGGATCAGGATTTTATTGGGGGCTATTTGAAAGCTCAACGAGAATATGTATTTTATATCAGGTCAAGTTTGGGTGCTCTTGTGAGATTTTTATCACGGCTATATTACCGGGCAGAATGAATATTATTTGTACCCTGATCTATGTTATGCGTTGCTCTCTTATGGTGTGATGGGCTGTGAGGTTGTATGATTATTCTCCACGCATGTTGTAATTCCGTTCTGGCCTGATGGAGATGTGGGAGAGATAGCCTTCGTGATGTTGATTTGGTCATTGCACCTTAGTTGTGCTTTCTTTCTTTCGTGTTTTATTATTCTATTCATTTTCCCATAGTTATACTTGTGCACTCTGCTGTGCTTGATGTCAGTATTCATGTGATCAGTGAACCCGAGCACTTTGGCTTGATGAGTATTTTGGAGCAGGCACGCAGCAGCGGATGTTATGTGGGATACCCTTTACTTGTGCTTATTTGGTGTTTTGTTTTCCCTCTATGGGATGATTTAATGAAATAGAACTTTTGTTGTTACACATGTTGTACTTGTTAGATAATCCTTATACCTTGCTTTCCTTCTATTTATACTGCATAATTGAGTTATTGCTGGGTTGGTGTACGAGCTGTGTGGTGTGAGAATCCGTGTGGTTCCGAGATGAGTTGTTAGTTGGGCTGCTTGTGTTGGATGAGATAAGGTTCTTAGACCTGAAATTCGCACTATCGTAGTGGGGGTGAAAAATGTTTGGGAGTATGAGGCTGTTTCTACTAAGATTTGGGCAATGGCCCTTGACAGACGAGAGAGCTTCTTGACTTGCTGACTTCATGGGCGGCTATGATTTTCCACATGTTTCTTTATCATGGGCAGTGTTGTGGAGGTCCGGAAAAGGGTTATATTCAATGTGAAGTGTATTGCTGGCATCCAGGATGTTATTTGAGCAGCTATGGTGGTCAGAGGTTATTGCTACGGGCATTTGAATTGTGTGGAACATCATGTGGATGTACCCTGGGTGGGAATTATGGCTCGACTCGGCTTGTCCAGGTTTATACAGTGTCACGATGCAAGATTCAGGTTCTATGATGAATTTTAGATGTTGAGATGTGGGTTCTTCCCTAAGGCTATAGACTAAGAAGAAGTGAGATCTTCAGTTAAATTGCATTTTCATTCCTACATAGGTTTGGTGATGGGGAATCACCCCCGGGTGTATGTGTGGTGAGCTCATGCAGTGGTTTGGCGGCTTTGGAAGGACTCCGGGCATGTTCGAGGACGAACGTATGTTTAAGTGGGGGAGGATGTAACGACCCAACTGGACGTTTGAGCAGTTGCGTCCGGTTCGGCAGTTTGAGGTCACAAGTAGCTTCACACAGTGTATTATGACTTGTGTGCACCAGCGGTTCGGGTTTTTGAGAAGTTCGGGAAGGATTTTTAGAAGAAAGTTTCATTTGAGAAGCTTGAAGTTGAATGAATTGACCAAGATTTGACTTTTGAGTATTTGACCTCGGATTGGAGTTTTGATTGTTTTGATAGACTCGGGTGATGATTTTGGACATAGGCGTACGTCCGGATTTGGATTTGGAGGTTGTTGGCCCAAGTGAAGGTTAGTTTTGAAGATTGACAAAGGAAGCTCAGGCATGAACCAGGTCCATCCCTCAGGTGCACCAAAACGGGCAGATTCGAGCATGTGGGATGCACGTGAAGGAGATAAGCTTAACTTGGTGTATTTAATATCTCATGATCGAAAAGGTTGCATAATTGATAAGGAGAAGGACTCCTTACTCAAAGAGAACATTATCCAAGATAGGGAAGGAGTTAGAAATTGAGATCAACTAGAACTCTTCCACCAAGGAAGAGTTGCATCAGAACTCTAGTTATTTCTTCATCTACTAACTCTATAAATTGCAGGATGTTCTCACATTACATGTGTTGCACAAAAATGCAGAAGTTAAACGTGAATAGAGAGCAAAATAGCAAGGCTTTTTGTAAGCAGTTCGTGTGTGATTCAAGTGTGCAAACCAGAAGCTACGTGAACCTGATTGAAGAACCAGCTCCATAAAGAGTTTTATGTGTCTTTCTTTATTTCTAGTTCAATTGTAGTAGGTGTTTTATATTGTACCTTTCATCTTTATCTAGAGGCAATTGTAATAGGTACTCAGAGTATTCAAGTTAGAGTTAACTTGAAGTTGTCGCAACAGTTAGAGGCTGTGTGCTACAACGGGATTAGAGGTAATCCTTAGGTTTACAAAGAGTTTTGTAAATGATGTTTTGGCTCAGTGATTAAGTGAAGTGTTGGGGAAAATTATACTGAGTAGTAGGTCGTGGTTTTTTCACCTTTTGAGCCGGGTGTTTTCCACGTAAAAATACTTGTGTTCTTTACTTTCTACATTTATTATTCCGCAACAGTAGCAGAAGGAACACATAGAAGAACCATGTCCTTCCATAATCAGTTTAAGCGAAAAATTGGTCACCACACAAATCACCCCCCTCTTGTGAGGTATTGAAGTATAAAACATCAATTGGTATCAGAGCAGGTTATCCTTGAAAAGGCTAACACCTTAGGAACAGATCAAGATGAGCGCACCGCCCGGAAACTGGGAAGGGCAATCCACTGATAGGCCTCCACTCTTTAATGGCCAGTACTACTCTTGGTGGAAAAACAGGATGAGAGATCACATCATCGGAGAAGACTATGAGCTATGGGACATTGTCACTGATGGTCCCCTGGCTACCATGAAAAGGAATGCTGAAGGAGTGGACGTGCCAAAAACAAGAGCTGACTACAATGCTGTGGACTTGAGGAAATTGGAGAAGAATGCTAAGGCCAAGAGATGGCTTGTGTGTGGACTTGGTCCAGACGAGTACAGTAGAATTCAAAGATGTACCACTGCTAAGGAAATCTGGGACACTTTGCAAGTGGCTCATGAAGGAACACCTCAAGTGAAGAGGTCCAGAGGAACACTGCTATATTCTCAATATGAGAATTTCACCATGAAGGAAGGGAAAACCATCCAAGAGATGTATACAAGGTTCACCACACTGACAAATGAACTTAAGTCTTTTGGAAGGGTTATTCTTGAAGTAGACAAAGTTGAGAAGATTTTGACAAGGGTTCTGCCAGTCTCTTGGGAAAGCAAGATCACTGCTATTCAGGAATCAAAGAACATTGCCACTCTTAAGTTGAATGAGCTAATTGGAAATCTCACTGCCTATGAACTTAGAAGGCAAACCATGAAGATGGATTCACCCAAGAAGGAAAGGAGCCTGGCATTCAGAATCACTGAAGGTGCTGATCTAGAGGAGGATGAAATGACCATGATCACAAAGGACATCAAGAAGTACCTAATGAGAGGTAAGGGTCCTTCAAGAAGTGGAAGCTACAGCAAACCAAGGGTTCCTGAAAAACAAACCAATGAGGGGTGTTACAAGTGTGGAAAGACTGATCGCCACATCAAAAACTGCCCTCAATGGGAAATTGAATGGAAGAAGGAAAGAGCTGAACGAAGGAATAAGAAGAAGGAACAGGTTCAACCCAAGAAGAACAAAGGATCAACAAAGGCTATGGTTGCTGCATGGGGAGAAAGCTCAGATGAGGACTCAGAAGGTGAAGATGAAGATAAACAAGCACTTATGGCAATTGAAGAATCCGATGAGGAATCTGAGGTAAGTATAATTCATCTCAAAGACAAGATTAAATTTTTGTCTAAAGAAAGGCTATCTGAGTTACTCCTGGATTTCATTGATGAATCTGAGGATCTAAACAATGAAAAGAAACAACTGTCTAAGGAGTGTGTGATTTTGAAAGCTAAGTGCAAAAATCTGGAACTTAGGTCTAGTGAAAGTGAAAGTAAAAATGCTGAGTTAAAGAACCAGGTTGATGACTTGACACCACTGTCCTAGAGCTTAGATCTAAAAATCTAAAATTGAAATTAGGAACTGGTAAAAAGAAAGCTGATCATACACAACTCACTTTAGAAGAAAATGTAGGAAAAATGAAAGATGAGTTGTACAAAAGAGATGAGCAGATAGAACTTGTAAATGGAATAGGTCCTCCGATGCACTTTCATGGCTACATGAACACCATAGTAGCAATAAGAGAGGACTTGGCTATGGGACCCCTGCACCTAAGTGGGATCCCAAAAGCAAGTACCTCACACTTCCTGAGAACATAATTTGCACACACTGTGGTAAAATTGGTCATATAAAAGTGAATGTATTGCAAAAGAAAAGGCTAGTCAAAAGAATAAAGAATTTGATCAAGGGAAAAATAGGCTGCCAGGTTGGGCTAAAAAGAATCTGATTCACCCTTTTGCCTATATAAAGGGACCCAAACTAGTTTGGGTTCCTAAGACTAACCCCTGATTTCCTTTTGCGGGTCCAAGTGAAGGGTGGCAGCCAAATATGGTACATGGATAGTGGTTGTTCAAAGCATATGACAGGAAGCAAGAACCAGTTCCTTTCACTTGAGGATCTCAAATGAGGTAATGTCTCCTTTGGAAATGGGACGAAAGGTGAGATCATTGGGGTTGGAAAGGTAGGTAAGGCTGATTCTCACTCTATTGAGAATGTCTACTTGATAGATAGCCTAAAGTACAGTCTAATTAGTGTATCACAATTATGTGATAGAGGTAACTTGGTAGCATTCACCTTTACCAAATGTTTTGTGGTTAATCTTACCACTGACAAGATTGTTTTGATAAACAATACATGCATTGTAGATTTGTCCACACTTTCAGAAAATGAACTCACTTGCTTAAGTGTGTTGGACAATGATCCCCTCCTTTGGTACAAGAGACTTGGACATGCAAGTCTGAGTCAACTCAACAAATTAGTCTCCAAGGATCTGGTGATAGGGCTGCCTAACATCAAGTTCAAGGAAGACAAAGTTTGTGAGGCTTGTGCAAGGGGAAGCAGGTAAGATCCTCTTTTAAATGCAAGAAAGTGGTAAGCACCACCAGAACGATGGAACTGGTCCATATGGATCTCTGTGGTCCAATGAGAACATTAAGCAGAGGTGGTAAAAGATATGTGATGGTGCTTGTTGATGATTACTCTAGGTTTACTTGGACATTGTTTTTAACATCTAAAGATGAAGCATTTGACATGTTTACTTCTTTTGTTAGAAAAACTCAGAAACAACTAGGTAATCACCTTGCATCAATTAGGTCTGATCATGGAACTAAATTTGAAAATGCTAAGTTTGCTGAATTTTTGCATGCTACATCATAAATAGTTGCATGACTAGACCTCTTGTTAAGAAGATTCCCTATGAGTCACTTAAAGGGAGAAAGCTAAATATATCCCATCTTAGGGCATTTAGATGCAAGTGCTTTGTGCACAATAATGGCAAAGACTCCCTAGGTAAGTATGATCCCAGAAGTGATGAGGGAGTATTCTTGGGATACTCTTCACATAGTAAAGCTTATAAGATCTACAGTAAAAGAACTATGTGTGTAGAAGAATGTGTACATGTAATTTTTGATGAAACTAACATTCTTTCTGAGAGACAGGAACATGAAGATGAAGCCATTGGGTTGGTAAGGATTTGACTGAAACCACAGCCCAAGTCAAAGTGGCACCAAAAGAAGGAACATGTGATGGAACAGGTCCTTCCACTCAGGGCAACATGACAGGGGGAACTGACTAGAGAGGAACTGATCCTCAAACCTAGAGGGAACCTGTCCATGAACCTATTCCTTAGTAACAAAACCAGGAAGAAACATCTAAAGAAATTGACACTCTTATTTCAACATCCACTAAATTAGATGTTGATGAACCTGGTTCATCAGTTGATCAAAAGTTGTATAGGGGTATGATTGGTTCACTCTTGTATCTTACTGCTAGCAGACCTGACATTGTTTTCAGTGTAGGGCTTTGTGCTCGCTTTCAGGCTAATCCTAAAGAGTCTCATTTGTCTGTTGTCAAGAGGATACTAAGATATTTGAAAGGCACCACTGATTTGTGTCTTTGGTATCCAAAGGTAGCAATTTCAATCTAGTAGAATATGTTGATGCTGATTATGCAGGTTTTCTAGTGGATAGGAAGAGCACCTCAGGTATGGCACACTTCCTTGGTTCATGTCTTGTGTCATGGGCTACCAAAAAGCAAAATTCAATGGCCTTATCTACTGCTGAAGCTGAGTATGTTGTTGCTGCTTCATGTTGTGCTCAATTGTTATGGATCAAACAACCATTATTGAACTTTGGAATTGATGTTGGTTGCATCCCTATTTTTTTGTGATAACACTAGTGCTATTAGTATGACAAAGAACCCGATTCATCATAAGAGAACTAAGCACATAGATGTTAGGCACCATTTTTGAGGGACAACTATGAGAAAAGCTTGATCATTGTGGAGTTTTGTGCTACTAACAAGCAAATTGCTGACATCTTCACAAAAGCCTTAAGTAGAGATCACTTTGAGAGGAACAAGATGGAATTAGGGATGATTAAGATCACCTAAAAGGACCAGTTCAAGGTTAAACAAAAAAAATGAAAAAACAAATTTGGTTAGAAAGTCTGTAAATTGTGTATAATTAGATTAAATCTTGCTCAGTCTCATACTTTCCATAGTATACTCTTGTGCCATGTGTTAAAATGACTCATTAATCTCTAATGATATTTTCTCTATTTTGGCAAATTTAGACTCACACAAGAGAATTATCAGTGAAGAACCTGGTTCATTAAGGTAACACGGTATGTTTTCTGCACTCTGCATAATTTGAAATAATTATATTTGGATCATGAGCAGAGTCCTACAAAATACCAAACTCCTTTTGGACTTATCCGTTACAAGTGAACCAGTCTCGTTCAAAAGAGTCCCAACCGAATGGAAGTACCTAGATTCTAGGGATACACTCCAACGTCTCTTCAAAATTGAATTCAGTTTGATTAAACTTCTAAGAGTCTGAAAAGCTGTAATTATCCCATCAATTATTCCCCTGTATATTGATCAGCTTTAGTGTATTCCTTACCTCATCTCTCTCAAGCCGTCAAAAACCTCTCATTCTTCTTTCATCTTCCAAACACAATGTAATTCTCTTCTTTTCCATACCCTAGCCTAGATATGTCAAACACCTCTGAAAATCCTTCACTCACCACCACAGGAACCACTTTC
>NW_017674702.1:70935-87775 GCF_001879085.1 Nicotiana attenuata | reverse complement strand
TTTGTGTGTTTATTTTGTCGCAATCAGGCGCCCACCTGGAGAACAAGGGAATACATTTCGAATTTCAGCAATCAGGCGCCCACCAGGCGCCCACCTGGAGAACAAGGGAATACATTTCAAATTTCAGCAATCAGGCGCCCACCTGGAAAACAAGGGAGATGCAATTCAATTTTAATTTTAATTTTAATATTTGACAACGTGCTGTATCCAGTTATCAAACTGGGGCAGAAAAGTTTCTTTGTGTATTTATTTTGTCGCAATCAGGCGCCCACCGGGAGAACAAGGGAATACATTTCAAATTTCAGCAATCAGGCGCCCACCTGGAGAACAAGGGAATACATTTCGAATTTCAGCAATCAGGCGCCCGCCTGGAGAACACGGGAACCGAATTTCAGCAGTCAGGCGCCCACCTGAAAAATAAGGGAACACACTTCAAATTTCAGCAGTCAGGCGCCCACCTGGAGAACAAGGAAAGTACAATTCAAATTTTAGCTTTCAGATTTTAGTAGTGTTTGGTAACATGATGTGCCCGGCCACCAAACTGGGGCAAGAAATTCTTGTCTTTTGTTGTTTGTCTATTTTGAAATCAGGAGCCCGCCTGGAGAACAGAGGCATTTATTGTTCAAGTTGTTAGTAATCAGGAGCCCGCCTGGAGAACAGAGGCATTCATTTTCAGATTTTTAACAGTCAGGAGTCCACCTGGAAAATGGACACATGTTTCAAGTGGTAACAATCAAGCATCATTCGGAGGAATGGCAGCAATATCGCCAATCACAATGCAAAACAACAACAGGAATACCATCGGGAGATTACAAGATACAAGTTCAAGGCAACACAGGAACAAGTTAGAAGACATAGATAGGACTCTCTTGTAATTCGTAGATCATAGCTTAGGCTAGCTTCTTTTCATTTTAACACGGTGTAATAAGGAGGTCAGCGAGCAGCAGCAGCAGCAACAGCAATGAAATCACAGCTCCTGGTAGTCCCAGCTACCAAACATTCCCGAACTACACTGACCTGATTCCTGTTTAGCCCAGGATATGTAGGCAACCTTTGAAGCAGGGTGCGGTCAACTCTTTCAAAAAATGCTTCACACGGAATATGCAAACGGGCAAAAATCGCTCATTTTCGCTCACTTGTCTTTGCACGAAAACTCTTTGTGTTTCCGAGCAAAGAGGGGCAGCTGTGAGCACGTGATTTTTTCCCTAAGCGATAATTACCAAAAATTTCAAACAAAACAATTTCTTTAGTATTTTGTAATTTTTCGTGAAGTTTGTGTTATTTTCTGGTAATTGTTTGCATTTGTTTGTGCATTTTAATTCACATGAAAAACATAAAAATACAAATATTTGGCATTTGCATTTAGAATTCAATTTCACGTTTTTAGGATTAATTAGTAGTTGAGTTATTTTTAGGAAGAGGAAAATAACAAAATGATCCCTTTTGCATTTTTAGTTTTAATGTGTTTTAGTTTACATTTTAATTTAGCATTTAATAAAATCAAAACATAAAATTGAAAATCGGAAATTGAGCTGAATAAAAACAAATAAAATAACAAAAAAGAAAAAAAAAACAAAATCAAAAGGAAAATAACATAGAAGAAGTCCAGTTTGGGCCATTTGCAAATTAAATAATCCCAAGCCCAAAACTGATCCCTTTCCCAAAAACCGGACCAGGCCCAGTCTCCATTTACCCGGTCCGCCCTTACCCCCACCAAACGACGCCGTTTTGGCATCACTCAATCTCAGCCCTTCATTTTTTTTGATCCAACGGACCACACCCTTCCTAGATTAATTATTAAACGGTCGGAAATATTAATTAAATCAAAAAGACCGTCTCTCTCTTCCTCGTATCTCCTCTGAGCTTCGCCGGAACCGTGCTGCCGGTGAACGTTACTTAGGCCAATGGCTCCCAAAAACACACCCTCACACCGTCTCAATCCTCTCAACACGAATCCGTGATTCATTCCTCTCAAATCCCGCTAGTTTTGCTCAAACAACCCAAACCTTAGCCGCCGCCGGCGAACGCCGGTCACTCCAACGCCTCCCAAATTAACACCCCAATATCCTTTCTTCCTCCTCTACCCAACCCCCACAGCCACTTGGCTCGAATACGACCGGAACGGATCGAATATCTATTTCAAGTTTTCCGGCCAAAACCCTAAGATGGCCAAAGTACATGCAACTGATGTCAAAGGGCCCCTGGACCCCCCTCGTAAGGAATGGATCGTCGATTAAAGCTCAAATGACCCTAAGCATGGCCGAATTTGGGAATAACCCGACTAGCCGGAGTTCCTCTTTATCAGTAAGTTTCCCTAGGTTTCTTAACAGTTCTTTGTAATTATCATGTTAATTAGAGCCTAATCGTATTTGTTTTGTGTCTATCTGGTTCAATCGGTTAATTGGATTGATATAATCCCCTTTCATCTTACTTAGTCAAGTAGCTTTAATTCAAAGGACGTCCTTTAGATTTTCCGTTTTAGTAACCCTGTTTTAATTCGGGTAGATTGAATATTGATCGATTATATGTGTAGGTTTGTAATGGTCTTAGATTTTTTAGACTTCATTTAGTTCTAGGTGATTAAATTAGTTCGTTGGTCTGTTAAACGTCAGTTTACCTGATAGATTGGTCTGCTTAAGGCGGGTAATTTTAGTTTGGAAGATGGGGTAGTTTGGGGAATAAACAAGGGAAATAAATTCAGACTAGGGGAGGTTACATGTGATGGTAATTTAGGTCTTACTTGGGGAAGGGTAGGTCATAGAAGCTTCTAGTATGTTGTTCACCTATAAATATGCATTCATTTGCCTTGATTCAGAAGTTTTTGGAAGCCTAAAATCCCCCCCCCCCCCCCAAAAAAAACAATCTTCAATCCTCCAGATTTGAAGTTCAATTCCAGCTCAAAAGCTCTCTCTTAGATCTTAGCTCTCTCCAAAATACAAAAATACAAAAAAAAAAGCAATGCAAAAATACAAAAACAGAAAACCTACTGTTGCATTAATGCTCTCGAAGTCAAATTAGAGTTTCAGTTGATAAGTTGCATGTTTCAGCTTAATTTCTGATTGTGAGAGAGTTTCAGAGGCGTCTTGGTTGGTTTTCAGTGATTTTGGGATCTTCATCCAGACTGCTTTTAAGTTTGTTTTGGTCGTACTGTTTGGCTTTGAGCACGTCCAGATTTTTGGTTTGATTATTTGGGGTCTGCTCGTTGTTCTATATTGCTGGGAATTGATTACTGCTATTGCTGTTCGAGTTTCTGCTGTAGCTGACTTTTTCCCACTTCATTTTTATTCCCATTCCAGGTACACGACTTGGCCTTTGATAATTGTAAGTTGAAATATGAAAGAATGGAAGCATGAAATCTGAATTACTTCAACCTTTGTAACTGTGTGTTCAACATTCAGCTTTGATGTAGATTAAATTTCTGTTTGTATTGTACTAATATGGACTGTACCGGACTGTTTAGACTATTGGGCTTGTGATTGTTCATCTAAAGATTAGCTTTGAACTAGCACAGTTTGGTTAATTGTATTGGTCTGACTTTTAAAAATCAGGAAAAAATATTGTAGACTTGAGATCAATTTTGGCATTAGCGCGTATGCTCGTATCAAGGACAATTTCAGGCCCAGTAAATGTGTGTGGTAGTACAGTACTTTAGTATCTAAAATTAGTGATCGTAGATGTAGTTACTCAGTACACCTTCGCTACGTTAAGTCCATGAATTTAGCAAGAAGAGTTAGTTCCATGTTAATTCGTTGATTTGAACGATTGTATCTGGTTTCCTCTGTTTTAAAGATCACTGATTACCATTAAAGCAACATGAAATAAGATCAAGGCTCAACAGCCTGTGCCGATCGAGTTGGACCTCAGCTCTACTAAAGCCCGTCCCAACTCTAGTCCTAATTCGTTTCTCATTTAGGCCTGTGCAAAGGCCCCCCTAAATGGTTTACAGCCTTCTATTCAAAACATGAAGCTGGATTGAAACTCCACCTCCCTGGGTTAATGTCGAAGCCCAGTGACTTGACTCTTGCAAGTAGGCTAATAACTAATTAAGTAGGGCCTTTCCTTATTTTTAGAGAGACAATACGTGAATATAAAAATTGTAGATTACCCCAGGAATGCCTTTAATGAAATGAGCCTCGCTAAATAAAACACATAAGTCGCGGGGCTCTCAATAAATGCTGTATATAAGAAAAATATACTTAGAAATCGGGTGAACCGTTTAGCGAATTTCATAGTTTTCCCCAAAGATAATAAACGCGTAGTTGCTTTAGGCGCGTATTTTAATAATATTACCTTCCTAAATGTGGGTGCACATTTATGTGACCCAAATCCAAATCTCAACGAAGTTGAAATGTGGTGACAATCACGGGTACACTGGTGCGACGTGGTTCAAGGCGTATTTTCACGACGTTGCAATTCTTATAAAAAAAACAACAATAAAAATGGTTTACTAATAAAAGCATAAACTAGAACATGTTTTGAAATCAGATAGAAGCAAATACAACAGTTGAGCGACCGTGCTAGAACCACGGAATCCGGGAATGCCTAATACCTTCTCCCGGGTTAACAGAATTCCTTACTCGGAGTTCTGGTTCGCGGACTATTAACAGAGTCATAATCTCCTCGGATCGGGATTTAACCGGTGACTTGGGACACCATTAATCTCCCAAGTGGCGACTCTGATTTTTAATTAAATAATCCCGTTTCGATTGTCACTTCAAGTTGGAAATAACTCCCTTATTATTATATCCCTTCACGGGGTGTAGTAGTAGAAAAGGAGGTGTGACATAGATATAGATGTGATGTAGTATGATTCAGCATAGAGTTTAAAAAGAATATGAAGATTTTTTAAATCTGCGGGCCTAAATATACCAAAATATTTATGTAGTTATAAAGTATTTGAAATTTGTATCCATAATATTTTTGTGGCAATAAAAAAGCTTCTCGTTAAGGGAAAAGTGAGTTTACGAAAATTGAATTTTATCTTTGTTTTGAGAAAGAAAAATATTATAGTAACAACCATGTATTGGAGAAGGGGAAGAGAACAAAACTCGACCAAGTGTTTTGAGAAGTTTGAATAGCTCTGACACTATCTTATGAGTAATAGAGTATATATACTAAAGGAGTAGTAAATCAAATAAAAGTTGCATCACGAATATCAATATCTTGGATTAAAAAAGTGACAAAATTTAGTAAAGGTTTAGTAAACTTCACTAGATAATGTTTTTTCTATAATAAAGTATTAGTACTCGCGCAATGTGCGGACACAAAGTATGTCAAATTATGATTTGTATTATCTGGGTTATGTGCAAATAACCATACTATTTAATTTTCACATAAAAATTATAGATAGTCATTAGATATTAAGAAAGAAGAGTACATGAAATCATTTTTCAAATCTCGTAATGGTTAAGCTATTTTTTTTTCTTTTTAAATTTGTAACAACATAATTTCTTGATTTTATTACTCGCATCTCATTCCGTGATCAATATTAAAGAATTCTAAACCTGTCACGTTGTGATCTATCTTGTTTGAGCATATTACATCATATTATTTTAATAAAATTCTTACTAAAACTTTGATTTACATCTCAAGTTCAAATATACCTTATCCTTCTACATTTTTTTCTCTTTTTTTTCTTCTTATAGTTACTGTATTACTCATTACTTAGTAATGTCTACTGTCATGTGATTTTATAGTTTACCAACTGACTTAATGTCTTGATAATTTTTCCTATAATAATCATCGATAATTATAATTGTCTACGAAGCGGTCGAGGGTTGAGTGAGGGTCAGTGCTTGCGTTGCGAATATTGAATTCCATGTGCTAGATATCCCTGCTTCTTTGAATCTGTTTAAGGATCGTGATGGCGCCGGACATGCTGTCAGGCAAGCCAACACCAAGAAATTCAATTAAATTCTCGTCTTAGGACTTATTGAAATCATTCCTTTTATACATTAAATAGTAAATAATGAAATTTCACTAAAATAAGATGAAGCCTTTAGCAAATTTAGTATTGAACAATCTCATAACCATCCCAGAACCCGGTGTCACAAGTGCATGAGCTATCTCTAGAATACAATTTAATACAACAACTGCCCGGAATACAAATAGTACAGAAAGTAAATATGGAAATCTAAAGGAGACTCTGCTGGCTGCGGGTCGTCTCGAGAAGTACAGCTCACCTAAGTCTCCGTATCAACCATGCTGCTACACCCACTAGGCCGCTAGAGATGCATGTGCATGTGATGACCCAAAACGTCATCACTTGCTTTTAAATTAAATTCTGTGTTTTCGAGGCCTTGAAAACCTCATTTAGAGTTACCTCGATTGTCGTGCGCAGTCCGGGCGCGTAGCCGGAAAGCTTAAACAAGAAAATCTGTGAAAAATGATAATATTTGGCTAATAAATGAATTAATTTGACTTCGGTCAACGTTTTGGGTAAACGGACCCGGACCCATAATTTGACGGTCCCGGAGGGTCTGTAGGAAAATACGGGGCTTGGGCGTATGTCCGGAATCGAATTCTGAGGTCCCAAGCCCGAGAAATGAATTTTTTAAAGGAAATTGTTTTCTAAAATTGTTTAAGGAAATTTGAAATGAAATTTGATTAGAACATGGTGGTATCGGGCCCATATTTTGGTTCCGGCTTCCGGTACAAGTCTTATATATGATTTAAGACATTTCTGTAAAAATTGGTGAAAAACGGATGTCGTTTGATGTGATTCGGACCTAAATTGCTAAAGTTTATGTTTTATGAAGTTTGAGAAAAATTCTTTGATTTTGAGGTTTAATTCGTTGTAATTGAGGTTATTTTGGCGATTTGATCGCACAGATAAGTTCGTATGATGTTGTTGAGTTAGTACGTGTGTTTGGTTAGGAGCCCCGAGGGCTCGGGTGTGTTTCGGATGTATTTCGGGAAGTTTTGGACTTAAGAAAAATTGCAGAAACAGCTGATCTGGTATACTGATACTTTCTTCTTCGCGTTCGCGGGAGTTCCCACGCGAACGCGATGCAGTAGTTTTTGTTGAAGGAAAATCCTTCTACACGAACGCGTAGCTCAGGTCGCGAACGCGAGGCAGTGGGGCGGGGGGGGGGGGTTATCCCTTTGCGAACGCGGTCCTGGCCACGCGAACGCGAAGGCCAAGTGGGCCTGGGCAGGGGGTGGGGATATTACCCTACGCGAACGCGACATCTTGAACGCGAACGCGAGGCTCGAGGAGTTTCTACTCTGCGAACGCGAGCCATTGTCCGCGAACGTGAAGGCTTATGCAGCCTAACCCATCGCGAACGCGAAGAACATTTTTGCCCAGTGATTTTTAAAAGACCAAAACAGAACACTTACGGGATTTTTATAAAATTTCACAAACTTCTTCTTCTCCACACCTCTTGGGCGATTTTTGAAGAACTTCATCACCATAACCTCTTGGGTAAGATCTTTGACTTGTTTTCTTCCATTTTTATCAACACCCACTAGATTTTTAGGCCTAAAACATGTGATTAATGGTAGAAAATTAGGGATTTGGGTAGAGTTAGGGCTTTTTATATACTTATGATTTAGACCTTGTTTGGGGGTCATATTTTGGAACTAATTATATATTCGGGCTCATGGGTGAATGGGTGATCGAGTTTTGGTCCGAACCTCATGTTTTGACCAAGTGGGCCCGGGGTCAATTTTTGACTTTTTGGGAAGAATGATTAGAAAGCTAAAATTAAGCATTGGAATTGGATTGTTTAGCGTTTATTGATGTTATGAAGTCGATTATGTCTAGATACAATTGATTTGGAGCCGAATTCGAAAGGAAAGGCGGTGTTTGAGGCTTGAGTTGGCCGTGGATGTTCGAGGTAAGTGTTTGGCCTAACCTTAGCTTGAGGGATTAGGAATGTGTCCTATTTGCTATTTGTTTTCTTGTTGAGTACGACGTATAGGCATGGTGACGAGTATCTATACGTTGGTGTCGAGCATGACCGTGGGTCTTATATTGTGATTTTTATGACTTCGTTGTATTATTCATGCCTTGGTGAAAATTTCTAATTGTTGTGCAAAGTTGTGACCTATGAACGTTGAGGAGCGTTAGCTCCAGTTGTCTAACGAATTGTGAAAGTATAAGTGATAATTGAACCTCTAGAGAAATGGCTCGAGTGATGAAGTAAATTGTGAAGTAAAAGTGAGAAAGAGAAGAGATCATTATGTTGCCCCCTTGCCGGGCTATTGTTGAGTTGTGGTTCCCTTGTATTGTGTTCTTAATTGATATTACGGATACTTGGGTTGGTGATTCTTTTTGTTAGGTAAGGATTATGGCTATTGCTGAGGTAGTTAGATGTTGGAACAAGTTTGGGTATAGCTGAGGTAGTTAGGTGTTGTAACAAGTTTGGGTATAGCTGAAGTAGTTAGGTGTTGTAACAAGTTTGGATATAGCTGAGGTAGTTAGGTGTTATATCAAGTTTGGTTATAGCTGAGGTAGTTAGAGGTTGTACCAAGTTTGATTATAGCTGAGGTAGTTAAATGTTGGAACAAGTTGGGTTATAGCTGATGTAGCTAGAAGTTGGAACAAGTTTGGTTATAGCTGTTTCTCCCTTGTCGGGACTCTCGTTATAATTATAAATATTATATATGGATTGGGTTGCACGCCGCAACAATATTATATATGGATCGGTTGCACGCCAAAACAATATTATATATGGATCGGGTTGTACGCCGCAACAATATTATATATGCATCGGGGTTGCACGCCGCAACAATATTATATATGGATCGGGTTGCACACCGCAACAATATTATATGTGGATCGGGTTGCACGCCGCAACAATATTATACATGGATCGGGTTGCATGCCGCAAAAAGATATAATAAAATGGGAGCGGGTGGTACGCCTACCACAAGACAAGTGAAATGGGAGCGGGTGGTACACCTGCCACGAGATACAGAAAATGGGAGTGGGCGGCACGCCTGCCACGAGATATAGGAAATGGGATCGAGTTGCACGCCTGCAACAAGAGGTGAAAAGAAAGTGAAATCTGCCTTTGTTTTTCCTTATTCTTGATAGTGGGTGGTTTTGATTCCTTAATAATTCTCTTGATCTTCTGTTTTTACTCGTTATTCCCCGAAGCATGTTTCCCCCTCCCACCTTTACTTGCTTATTCCTGCATTACTTTCCGCTGTATATAATATAACTGCACAGATTTATTTGGTAGTCTGGTTCTAGCCTCGTCACTACTTCGCCGAGGTTAGGCTAGGCACTTACCAGCACATGGGGTCGGTTGTGCTGATACTACACTCTGCACTCTTTTATGCAGACCCCAGTGTTGTAGACTTCGGACCGTAGGTTGGAGGCTATTTTCAGTTCATGCGGAGATCCAAGGTAGACCTGCAGGCGTCCGTAGGCCCTGGCGTTTCCTCTATCCTTATTTCCTGTTTCGTTTTCCTTATATTCAGAAACAGTGTATTGATATTTTCTTCAGACTTTGTATGTAGTAAATCTTAGACCGTCTGTGATACTGTGACACCAGTTCTGGGTAGTCGAGGTTCAAACAGTTGTATTAGAAATTCGTGTTCAGATAGCTTATGGCTCCTTTCTTCCGCTTATGTTAAATTTCACTGTTTAAATGTTATTATTATTATTAAAATTGCTAATGAATACAAAATGAGTAAAAAGGGTAAATTGTGAAATTAATTGGCTTGCCTAGCTCGTACTAGTGGGCGCCATCACGACTCCTGAGGGTGGGAATCCGGGTCGTGACAGTGCATGTGCAACAAAAATAAGTGTAGCATGAGTACGAAAACAACGTGTACTCAGTAAGTATCCCGCCTAATCTCGAAGAAGTAGAGACAAGAGGTCGACTTCGACACTTACTAGTGGTCCAATAATGATACACAATTAATAAAATAAAAATCCAGGATCTTCATAAAGCATGGTCATAATTCAACAGAATGAAACAAGTAATCAATTCCTTTATTCAAAGGGAAATTTCCAAATTTCGTTTTCATCAATTATACATTTATTCTCAAGTCAGGGAGTGACAATATCGACTTCAATGAATTTCAAGGCAAGCAACACAAGCATGCGCAACTCATGCCGAGGTCGTACGGCCCGATCCAATAATATTTAAAATGTGCACTGCCAGAGGGTCGAATGGCGCGAACCATAGATGCATCTATTACCCCGCTCGCGAATCTTACATGCGACGCGGTCAAATTCAAACAAACAATCACCCTGCTCGCGAATCATACATGCGACGCAGGTACACATAGAAACACATATTCAAACAGTCAATCAAGACTTCATCAAGGAAACAATTATTCAAGGAGATGTACATTTCTCTTTTACCAGTCAAGAAAATGAAGTTTAACTCTTTGAGAAAATCATTTGCCACTTCGATATGATTTAAGCAAATTAAACCATCAATAAAGTTACAATTATTACAAGTAAGCATGCTTTTGGGTCCTAGACTACCCGGACATAGGCATAATAGTAGCTATGCACGGACTCTCATCATCTCGTGTGTACGTAACCCCCGCAAATAACAACACATATGTTCAATTAATTTACCTATGGGGAAAATTCCCCCTTACAAGGTTAGAAAGGAGACTCACCTCGCTCCAAAGTTCCATAACCGGCCTTCCACGCCTTTCCGAAGACTCAATTCGATGCACAATTGTTGGCCCAAGTTCAGATGAAGTTTTGAAGATTGACAAAATGAACTCAGTCATGAACCAGGTCCATCATGTGAGACAGACACAGTGTTGATATACTTATACATGTGACATACGTGTGAAGATAAGTCTCAAGGGTCAGCAACAATATCTTCTGAGTTGATCGAAAAGGTTGCATAGGATAAGGAGTTGAAGTCTCCTTATGTGAAGAGAACTACATCCGGATCAAGAATAAGGATTGGAGTTTGAATTGTTCTAGGACTCGAATTTGATGAAGGATCAGCTGTCACACCTCCTTTTTTACACACCTACCCCGAAGGATAAATGTATAAGGGAGTTTTTCCATTTAAAATGACATTATTCGAAATGGGATTATTTATTTATTTCAGAGTCGCCACTTGGGATAGGTTTGGCTTTTGGTGTCCCAAGTCACCAGTTTATCATGAATCCCAAATAGAAGAAAATTTCGACTTCCCGGATAGAGTCTACGAACCAGAAATTCTGAATAAGGAATTCTGTTGACCCGAGGGAAGGTGTTAGGCACCCTCGGATCCCGTGGTTCTAGCACGGTCGCTTAAACTATTATAAATGGCGAAAATCTGACTTTTTATACATGTTATCCTATAGTGCAATTTTAAAATTATCTACCGCTTTTAGTTAAATTTTTTAAGAAAGTGAACGTCGTTTAAAAACATATTTTTGGATCACGTCACATGAAATGCACCCGGATCCTCGACACATTTTTATTCAAAGTTTTGGGATTTGGATTTGGGTTGCATGAAATGCACACCCGTATTTAGGAAGGTAAAATTATTAAAAGCGCGCCTAAAGCGTCTAACGTGTTGATAAATTTGCGGGAGGCCGTGAAAATTCGCTAAACGGCACGTCCCGAATTCTAAGTATTTTAATATAAACATTTAAAGAGGGCCACACAATTTATGAGTTTTATTTGGCATGGCGCCTCGTTTTATTTTTTAAAAGCCATCTTAAAGTGACTATTATTTTCTAGTGAATTTGTCTCTAAAAGGGCCTAATTAATTAGTTAACATTATCAGTAACTATCAATTAAGGAATCCGGACTCTCAAACTCAAGTCCACACCTAAACAAGAGGAAAACCTCTTAGTTCAAATGTGCTAACTAGCTTGAGAGGCCCAAAATTAACAAATATCTTTCAACCTTTAGCTCAATAGTTTGACCAGTGGAATAGCCTTCAGCAGTTCCAATGTGATTAATCTGAAATCTAAGAATCAATGAATTTCTGCACCTTAAACAAACCCAAATTGGCGTACAACACATGTGTAAAGCAATCTGTGGTCTTATGATTTGCAAAACATAACTGAAGTCTTGTGAATTTAATTTCAACGGGTACACGATGGATAGATTCAATCCAATATGAAAGTGTAGGGCTGAAATTAAGTATACTACACTAGAGCCACTTGAAAACACATTTTTATAATTCTAAAAGTCTAATAATCCAGGTTAACGTTACATGGCAGAATATTCCTACAATTATAAAGCCCAACAATCTGCTTAATTATAGAATACAACCATAATATGTAGTTAAAATCTAAACTGAGCTAAGTATACTGACTTCTACTGGAAACACATTTTTTCTAATTCTAAAAGGTCTAATAATCCGAGTATTCATAAGTCATAATAAACTAATATCACTGGCAGAATAGTTATGCAATTATAAGAGTCCAGCAGTCCATTTCATTACAAATAAGCATCGTTCGAATGAATGTCATAACTAGTATTGAAGCTAATAAAATCTACTCTCTTTCGGATTCAGGAAACAACTCTCATATTATAAGGACAAGTTCATGTGAAAACTAGGCATTCCTTCTTCATTTATCCTCAAAAGTTGTTTATACACACTGATTCATGTTTCCAGATCACCTGGGTAAGAAAATGTACCTGGAATTGAAATATGATAAATGAAGAAAGGATCAGCAATAGTAAACAGGATTAGCAGTGATAAACTAGCAGCAACACAACCAGAGGATCAATTGAAAGCCAAATTGTATCACTATGACCCAGGAATAAGGACAGATGAACATCAACTGATGGAATAACCCAGATAGACTTGATTCAACCCAAATTAAATCGAAATCAAACCCAGGACAGCTTCTGAGTTTCAGAAATCAAACACCAGTAATCTTCAAGCTATTTTTATCCTTCTCTAGGCTAAAAATCTAACTCAACAGTCAGAACTTGGAATTAAGCTATGAAAGTTTAATAGAACAGTATTTGTTTTGGAGTTTTTGCTAACTTTTTTTTTGGTTTTTCTTAAGAAACTGAGATCTGAGATCAAATTTCGAACTGTAGAGTTCAGGTTTCAGTATTTGCATTTGAAATTCAAATTTCAGATACTAAAACTTGCAGAAAACTTTTTGGGGGGAATTTTAGATGTCAACTTTTGGGGAAGTTTCCAGGGGGCTCCAAAACTTGTTAAAGAAGGCAGGGGGACTGCCTTTTATAGGCAAAAATCAGGGGAAGCTTCCAGATTTTCCCTTACCCCTTTTCCCTCTCTTTTATTTTCAGCTTTTTATTAATTAGTCCTTCATTTCCTGACTTGTTTCTCAAGTTACTGCCCTAAGTTATTGAAATTTCAATTGGCACCCCATCTAGAACATTCTAGGGGGTTTCCAATTTAGTTATTTGCAGGATTCCTTACTATTGAACTACCTATACTACCCTTGGACTTAATCTGAAATTACTATCCCGCCCCAGCCTTGTTATCCTTATTGAAATTTAACCATAGTCGAACCAAGTAATTCTAGTCAGCTATATCCAATCACCTAAAACTAATAGAAATCCTAACAATCAACATAATCAGTCAGGGCTGGAAACTAATTCTAGTCAAATTAATTCTAAAAAAAATCAACAACATTAAAAATCCAATCTAATGAACTAGTTAAACACTGAATTGAAACAAATATTAAACTAAACTAAAGAGGATCATAAGAACAGATTTAACCATGAACAAGAATTAAACTAACAGAATCAAGAATAAAACAGAAATCAACCAACATTTATACTAACAAAAAATCAGAAAGAACAGGAGGAACACTTACTGAGTTAAAAACTAATAATCAAAAACTTAATACTAAAACCTAGAACACTAATCATGTATTAAACTAATCTTAAACACATATAAATCGAACGATAAAAGAAAAGAAGACTTACTAATGCAAGGTTAAACCACACTGAACTGCCGATTCGAACGCCAGAATGATGTGAACGCGTGTTCTTCACGAGAACAAATGAACACATCATCTCGAGGCTCGACTCAACCTCTGGACTCAGGAAATTGGGGAAAACTCGAGCAACTTAGGCTTTTAGGGTTCTGCCCTTCTTGGATTTTAAATTCGAGACCATGCAGGATGATTCGAAAGAAGATAGCTAGGGATTTGGGAGAGGGACATGAGGAGAGTATGTGGTGTAAAATTGGAGTCATTTGGTGGTGGCGCCGCCGTGGGCGGCGGAGGCGGCATCCACAGATTTGATTATTCGAGAAGATGGGAGATGATTTGAAGGAAAACATGGCCGGATTCGAGATGAGGGGGGAGAGGAGGTTCAGGGGTGTATTTTTGGGGTTCATCGGAGCATCACCGCCGACGGAGACGATTTTCGGCCGGCGGCGGACGGCGGTGGGGAATTAGGGTTTGTGTATGCGGGCTTCTGAGAGACGGAGAGAGGGGTAGGGGGTAGGGCTCCGACATTATTATGTTAAATTGACCCCAGTTCTGAGCCGTTGGATGATGTATCCTCGATGGCTCAGATCCATCATCATCAAAACGACATCGTTTCGTTTTTTTAGAAAGAATGGACCGGATCATTTGTGGGTTTGGGCCAATTCGAAACGGGTCTTGGGGGATTTTGATTTGGGCTAGCCAATTTAATTGAATGACGGCCCAAAGCTGGCTGGCCTGTTGCTTCTTTATTTCATTTTCTTTTTATTGGCTTTCTTTTCTTTTCCTTCTTTATTTATTTAATTTTTTTAGATTTTATTAGGTACAATATTAAAAATAGACAAAATCTGATTCAATTCCAAAATTAAACTAACTAATTCTCAAAAATTAAACAAATCCTAGTTTTAAAAAGGAAGCCTAAGGAAAAATCAAAAATTGAAAGTAGAACAATATAAAGGACTATTTTTAATTATTTTCTCCTATTTTTAATGATGTTAATTAATCTAAAAATCTAGAATTGGATCCTAAATACAAGTATGCTATTTTGTAATATTTTTTATTTCTTTATTTTTGTGACAACTAAAAATGCACACAAAAGGCAAAAAAAAATACAAAATCATGCAATTAATTCCCTAAATTTCAAATAATAAAAGAAAAAAATCCTAATTTTAAGAATTCTATAAGAATATTTGAGCGAGGCAAAAATCACGTGCTCACATCAGCAATTCGAATTTTAATCAAACTCTGATTACTAACTCTATAAATAATAATGATTGTTCTTTTTTACAGGGATTTGCACAAACGCAGAAGTGAAACTAAATTGGAGAGCAAAATAGCAAGGCTTTTTGCAAGCAATTTATGTGAAATTCAAGTGTGCATTCCTGAAGCTACTTGGACAAGATAGAAGAACCAATTCCATTGTGTCTTTCTTTTAATCTAGTTCAATTGTAGCAGGTGTTTTAAAGTTGTACCTTTCAGCTTTCATAAAAGCAATTGTAATAGGTACTTTGAGTATTCAAGTTAGAGTTAACTTGAAAGTGTCGCAGCAGTTGAGGCTGTGTGCCACACTGGGATTAGAGTTTAATCCTTAGGTTTACAAAGAGTTTTGTAAATGCAGTTTTGGCTCAGTGATTTTAATGGAAGTTTGGGAAAATCCTACTGTGTTCTTTATTTTATGCACTCTTAATTCCGCAAACAGTCTTAGTAAGTACATCTAGAAGAACCAGGTTCTTCTAGTGCGAAAATTAGGTACCACACAAATCAACCCCCCTCTTGTGTGGTATTGACGTCTAGAACATCAATTGGTATCAGAGCAGGTTATCCTTGAAGAGGCTAACACCTTATGAGAAGATCAACAATGAGTGCACCTGGGAACTGGGAAGGGCAATCCACTGCCAGGCCTCCACTTTTCAATGGTCAGTACTATTCTTGGTGGAAGAACAGAATGAGAGATTACATTATAGGGGAAGATTATGAACTTTGGGACATAGTCACTGATGGTCCCCTAGCAACCACTAAGAAGAATGCTGAAGGAATTGATGTGCCAAAAACAAGGGCTGATTGTATTGCTGAGGACCTGAGGAAGTGGGAGAAAAATGCTAAGGCCAAGAAGTGGCTTGTATGTGGACTAGGACCAGACGAGTACAGTAGGATCCAAAGCTGTACAACTGCTAAGGAAATATGGGACACTCTGCAAGTGGCTCATGAAGGAACACCTCAAGTGAAAAGATCAAGAGGAACACTTCTGTATTCTCAATATGAGAATTTTACTATGAAGGAAGGAGAAACTATCCAGGAGATGTATACTAGATTCACCACTTTGACAAATGAACTTGAATCTCTTGGAAGGATTATCCTTGAAGAAGACAAGGTTGAGAAGATTCTGACAAGGGTTCTGCCAGTCACATGGGAAAGCAAAATCACTGCCATTCAGGAATCCAAGAATATTGCTACCCTTAGACTGGATGAACTGATTGGAAACTTAACTGCCTATGAAATGAGGAGACAAACCATGAAGATGGATACCCCCAAAAAGGAGAGAAGCTTAGCTCTCAGAATTACTGAAGGTGCAGATTTGGAAGATGATGAAGTGGCTATGATCACTAGGGATTTCAAGAAGTACCTGATGAGAGGAAAGGGTTCTTCAAGAGGTACAAACTTCAATAAAACAAGAGCTCCGGAGAAACAGACCAATGAGGGATGCTACAAGTGTGGTAAGACTGACCACATGATCAAAAATTGCCCTCAATGGGAAATTGAGTGGAAGAAAGAAAGAGCTGAACGAAGGAACAGGAAGAAGGAACAGGTTCAACCAAAGAAAAACAAAGGTTCAACCAAGGCTATGGTTACTGCTTGGGGAGAAACTTCAGATGATGACTCAGAAGATAAAGTTGAGGAGGAGCAAGCACTGATGGCCATCGGATAATCAGATGATGAACAAGAGGTAAGTATTCTTCATCTCAAAGACAAGATTAAGTTCTTGTCTAAAGAAAGG
>NW_017674702.1:54365-70803 GCF_001879085.1 Nicotiana attenuata | reverse complement strand
GAAAGAAAGGTGAGATCATTGGGGTTGGAAAGGTAGGCAAAACAGATTCTCATTCCATAGAGAATGTCTACCTGATAGATGGCTTGAAATATAGCCTAATAAGTGTGTCACAACTGTGTGACAGAGGTAACCTTGTGGCTTTTACCTCCACCAAATGCTTTGTGATTAACCTTACCACTGACAAGATTGTTTTGCAGGGAAAAAGAGTTAACAATATTTACATTGTAGATTTGTCCACTCTTTCAGAAAATGAACTCACTTGGTTTAAGTGTGTTGGGTTAATGATCACCTCCTGTGACACAAAAGACTTGGTCATACCAGTCTAAATCAGCTAAACAAATTAGTCTCCAAGGACTTGGTTATAGGGTTACCTAATATCAAGTTCAAGGAAGACAAAGTTTGTGAGGCATGTGCAAGGGGGAAGCAGGTAAGGTCATCCTTCAAATCCAAGAAAATGGTAAGTTCGTCCAAGACGTTGGAACTCGTTCATATGGATCTATGTGGTCCAATGAGAACCATGAGCAGAGGTGGAAAGAAGTATGTAATGGTGCTAGTTGATGACTATTCTAGATTCACCTGGGTTTTATTTCTAACTTCCAAAGATGAAGCATTTGACATGTTTTCTGCATTTGTTAGGAAAAATCAGAAAAAATTAGGAAATCAACATGTATCCATTAGGTCTGATCATGGAACTGAGTTTGAAAACTTTAAGTTTGCTGAGTTCTATGATGAAATGGCATAGATCACAACTTCTCTGCACCTATGACTCCACAACAAAATGGAGTAGTTGAAAGGAAAAATAGAACTCTTGAGGATATGGCTAGAACAATGTTACTATCTAGCAAATTGCCTCACAGTTTCTGGGCAGAGGCTGTAAATACTGCATGTTACATCATAAATAGATGCATGACCAGACCTCTAGTAGAGAAGACTCCCTATGAGTTACTTAAAGGGAGAAAACCAAATATATCCCATCTTAGGGCATTTGGTTGCAAGTGCTATGTGCACAATAATGGAAAAGACTCCCTAGGAAAGTTTGATCCCAGAAGTGATGAGGGAGTATTCTTGGGATATTCTTCACATAGTAAAGCTTATAAAGTATTTAATAAAAGAACTCTATGTGTAGAAGAAAGTGTGCATGTAGTATTTGATGAAACTAACATTCTTTCTGAGAGACAGGAACATGAAGATGAAGCCATTGGACTGGTCAAAGACTTGGCTGAAGCATCAGCTCAAGTCAAAGTGACACCTACAGAAGGAACATGTGATTGACCAGGTTCTTCCTTACAGGCAACCTGACAGGGGGAAGAAGTCAAAGAGGAATTGAAATAAACTCCTTGAAGGAACCTGTTCATGAACCTGTTCCTCATCAAATGGCTGAAACATCCAGCAGAAGCCAGTTGGTTGTAAAACCTCACAAGTATCAAAGTTCTCATCCCATTGAGAACATTCTCACTGATCCAACATCTGGAGTCAAAACCAGATCACAATTAAAGAATCTGTGTGCTTTTGATGCTTTCTTATCTATCATTGAACCTAAAAATATTGTTGAGGCTTTGCAGGATGCAGATTGGGTGAATGCAATGCAGGATGAACTAAACCAGTTTGAAAGAAGTCAAGTTTGGCACCTAGTTCCAAGACCCAAGGGCAGATCAGTCATTGGTACTAAATGGGTCTTTAGGAACAAACTGGATGAAGATGGAACTGTCACAAGGAACAAGGCAAGGTTGGTGGTCCAAGGTTACAGCCAAGAGGAAGGAATAGACTATGATGAGACATTTGCTCCAGTTGCAAGACTAAAGGCAATCAGACTTCTCATAGCCTTTGCAGCACATATGGAATTCACTCTTCATCAAATGGACGTCAAAAGTGCCTTCCTGAACGGCTACTTAAAGGAAGAAGTGTTTGTTAAACAACCCCCAGGGTTTGAAAGCAAAGAATGTCCTGAATATGTGTACAAGTTGGACAAGGCTCTCTATGGACTCAAACAGGCACCAAGAGCATGGTATGAAAGACTGTCAAAGTTCCTACTGGAGCATGGGTACAAGAGAGGTAAAATAGATAGTACCTTATTCTTAAGGGAAAAAGGTAAGGACCTTCTTGTTGTACAAATTTATGTTGATGACATAATCTTTGGGGCCACCACTGACAAGCTAAGCAAAGATTTTGCAAAACTAATGGGAAGTGAATTTGAAATGAGCATGATGGGTGAGCTTAACTTCTTCTTAGGGTTGCAGATCAAACAAAGCCAAAATGGAACCATGATTCATCAGCAGAAGTATACAACAGAACTAATCAAGAAGTTTAAAATGGAGGATTCTAAAGAAATAGATACACCTATTGCAACTGCCACTAAATTAGATATTGATGAACCTGGTTCCTTAGTTGATCAGAAGTTGTATAGGGGTATGATTGGTTCACTCTTGTATCTTACTGCCAGTAGACCTGACATTGTTTTCAGTGTAGGGCTATGTGCTCGTTTTCAGGCAAATCCAAAAGAGTCTCACTTGACTGCTGTCAAGAGGATATTGAGATATCTGAAAGGCACAACTGAATTGTGTCTTTGGTACCCTAAAGGTAGTAATTTCAATCTAGTAGGATATGCTGATGTTGACTATGCAGGTTTCCTAGTGGATAAAAAAAGCACCTCAGGTATGGCACACTTCCTTGGTTCATGTCTTGTATCATGGGCTACCAAGAAGCAAACTTCAGTAGCCCTATCTACTGCTGAGGCTGAGTATATAGCTGCAGCTTCTTGTTGTGCTCAATTACTATGGATTAAACAACAATTGGTAGATTTTAGAATTGAAGTGGGATGCATACCAATACTTTGTGATAACACTAGTGCTATAATTATGACAAAGAACCCTGTTCATCATAAAAGGACCAAGCACATAGATGTTAGACACCACTTCTTGAGAGATAATTATGAGAAAGAATTAATCTCAATAGAATTCTGTGCTACTGATAAACAAATAGCTGACATCTTCACCAAAGCACTGAATAGGGAAAACTTTGAAAGGAACAGTTTGGAATTAGGGATGATTAAGATCACCTAAAAAGGAACCAGTTCAGAATGCAATGAAAAAAATGAAATGAAAAAAAAATTACATTTTTGGTTAGAAGTTCTGACTTTATGTAAATATCTAGACTAATTCTTACTCAGTCTCATACTCTAATCAGTATACTCTTGTGACGTGTGTTTATATTAATTCATTGATCTATTACAAAGTTTTTTTTCTATTATGATATATGAGGCATAATTAAGAGAAGTTCTACTAGAAGAACCTGGTTCATCAGTATATGCTCATGAGAAAAGGTCAGGTATGTTTCTATACTTTGCACAATTAGAAAAATAAATATTCCAATTATGAGCAGAAGTCCTATTCTAACCAAACTCCTAAAAATAGAACCGTTGAGCATTAACCAGTTTCATTCTCCTAGAATTCTAAAGAAAACAGGACTATTTTCTAAAACCAAGGGTCACCTATTTATCACTAAAAGATCGGAGTCTTAAAGGGATTAGACTCTTGATTGATCACTGCAAAAAGGCTGCTGTTACTGCACCTAATCATACTCCACTTTAAATACACTCCACATACTCCCATTCTAGTCCATAACCGTCATTAAGCCTTAAACCTCAAATCATCATCCTTCTCTCTAAAAATCCCCAAAAAATTATCCAGAAATTCTTCACCATGACTACTCCTCAAGAAAATCCAGGAACTCCCCCATCAGTATCTCCTAACACACCCTCATCTGCACCTCCTAGCGACAATCCTAAACCAAGATTTCGCCGGCAGAAAATGTTGGCAAGAAAGACTGTGGCTACTGGTGCTCTAAGAGCGGCTCTAAACGAAAAATTGAGAGCCAGCCAGAAAAAGGAGAGCTCTGAAAGGAATCATCTGACTCGAGTTCTGAGTCTGAAGTGTTTGTTTCTGCAAGCGATGGAGAAGAACGTGGGTCTTCTGACTCAGACAAGAATCAAGAAAACCCTAGGGAGGTAAATACATGCTATGTTTTTTCTGATTTAGTTGAGAAGGTGGACAATAGGTTTGTGTTGGTGGGTTCTGTGAGAGATGTAAGTGAGGGAGAGTCGAGTAGAACGGGAAAGAAAAAGAAAGATAAAATTCTTGATATTTGTGGAGGAATAGAGGAGAGTGGCAACAAGCAAGGGGGAAGTGAAACTGGGGAGGCTGCTGAATGCCTTGTACACCTGAGTGAACAACAAGATGAACCTGGTTCATCTGTGGAAGAAACCTTGGCTGACATTCTGAAGAAGGTTGGGGCAAGCTATAATCCCAAGAAGCGCAAAGCTTCTTCTCAAAAGGCTCCAACCGCCTCTAAACCAACAAAGAAGAGCAAGGTGTCATCTTCTAATTCTACTGTCCCTCCAGTACCAAAGGTGAAAGCTACTAGAAGCAGGGTAAAGCAAAGTGAAGCTGAGTTGCAGAAAGCGTTAGAGGCAAGCAAGAAAAAGAAGAAGGAAAAGCGAAAAGCTAAAGTTGTGGAAAGTTCTGTGGTTGCACAAGAAGAGAAGGAGGAGATGGAATTGTTCCACCAGGAAAGAGGTACAACTGAGGAGGTTCCCACTCCTACACCAAAAAGATCCAAGACTTCTACAAAGAAGTCTTCAGAACCTGTATCTGCTGAACCCACCCCGGCTAAAAGAACCAGGTCTGCAGTCAAAGGAAAACAAGTGAAAGTTCCTGAAGAAGAAGAAGCATGGAGTGGAGAGGAAGAAGAAGAGGAATCTGAAAAAGAACAGGACAGATTTGTCCTTTTTGGCAGGAGAAGGATATTGAAAGGAAGAATTCTGAATGACCTGGAGGAGCCAGGCATGAAAAGATTGGTTGATGCCCTGGATGCACAGGGGTGGAAGGACATGGTTCTTCAACTGGATGGCAGGCTGGCAAGGAAAGAGCTGATCGAATACACTGTGGTGAATGGGGTTGTTACAAGCTTGGTGAGTGGAGTAGAGGTGCAGTTTGATGCACCTAAATTGGGCAGAATTCTAGACATACCCTGTGAGGTCTATGATGACTATACTAGGCAAAGGTGGCCTTGTCTAGATTCTCTCCCTTCTGCTCTCCAAATCACCAGAAATTTCTGTGATACCAAGTCTGCTGAAGAAGTGCCTGAGGCTAGGTTTGTGCAAAAGAGTGAGATGAAGCCTGAGCACAAGGTGCTCTTTGAGTTTGTGAACAAGTGTTTGCTGCTCAGACATGAGAGAAGGCACACTGCAAATTATATGGACCTCGTCCTTCTGGAGTGTCTTGTGAGAGGAAAGCAGATTAACTGGCCTGCTTTCATTGTCAAGCTGCTGGATAGAGTCATCAATGCATCCAAGGCTCATGCCACACCTTATGGGTTTATACTAACAACTGTCTTGGCCAAGTTAGATGTGCCATTGAAAAAGTGGGAGATGCCCTCCAGCAAAGAGCACTTTGGAATCAAAAATCTGCAGGCTTGTGACTATCTGCTAAGTGTAACCCTAGTTGAACCTGGTTCCTCCTTGAAGACTCCTGTGAACAGCAAAGTTAGGGCATTGGTTCTAGAGTGTGAAACAAAAGATGCAGAAATTGCTAGGCTCCAGGCTCACATTGCTGAACTAGAAAGTGAAAGAAATGGCCTCAAAGCTGAGCTAGCAAAGGAAAAGGAAAAGAGTGAAGGGATGCTCCAAACAATGCTTAATCTTTTTCAATCCCAACCCTCTAGTTCCTCCAAGCCCTAGAACCAGTTTAGAAACCCCCTTAGTGACCCAGATTCGGGACTTTTCTCTGTTTTTTGCTCATGGTTGGATGTTTGTTTTTCTTTTTGTGGTCTGTTTTGTAGAAATACCTCCTAATCAATGACAATGTGCTTTGTTTTCTCCTGTTTTATGAAACTTCTGATCTTAATAGCTAAATTTCTTGTGAAGTTGATTATTGATACTGAATCATGTTTTCACTTGCAGTTGCCCCAGTGGCCATGAGTAATAATTAACATCTGGGATTCATATAATATGCAACTTTTCGATGATGCCAAAAGGGGGAAGAGATATTGTGCTTTACTTTGTATTCTGAAGTAAAGTGATATTTATAACCTGATTAAACCTGGTCCTTAATGATAAGTTAAATTAAAGTGTGATAATTAAGCTGAGTTCCACAAGGTCTCTGATCAATAAAAGCACAGAGTTTATCATCATCAAAAATGGGGAATTTGTTGGCCCAAGTTCAGATGAAGTTTTGAAGATTGACAAAATGAACTCAGTCATGAACCAGGTCCATCATGTGAGACAGGCACAGTGTTGATATACTTATACATGTGACATACGTGTGAAGATAAGTCTCAAGGGTCAGCAACAATATCTTCTGAGTTGATCGAAAAGGTTGCATAGGATAAGGAGTTGAAGTCTCCTTATGTGAAGAGAACTACATCTGGATCAAGAATAAGGATTGGAGTTTGAATTATTCTAGGGGTCGAATTTGATGAAGGATCAACAATTCGAGTTTTAATCAAACTCTGATTACTAACTCTATAAATAATAATGATTGTTCTTTTTTACAGGGATTTGCACAAACGCAGAAGTAAAACTAAATTGAAGAGCAAAATAACAAGGCTTTTTGCAAGCAATTTACGTGAGATTCAAGTGTGCATTCCTGAAGCTACTTGGACAAGATAGAAGAACCAATTCCATTGTGTCTTTCTTTTAATCTAGTTCAATTGTAGTTGGTGTTTTAAAGTTGTATCTTTCAGCTTTCATAGAAGCAATTATATTAGGTACTTTGAGTATTCAAGTTAGAGTTAACTTGAAAGTGTCGCAGCAGTTGAGGCTGTGTGCCACACTGGAATTAGAGTTTAATCCTTAGGTTTACAAAGAGTTTTGTAAATGCAGTATTGGCTCAGTGATTTTAGTGGAAGTTTGGGAAAATCCTACTGAGTAGTAGGTCGTGGTTTTTTCACCTTTTGAGCCAGGTGTTTTCCACGTAAAAATATCTGTGTTCTTTATTTTATGCACTCTTAATTCCGCAAACAGTCTTAGTAAGTACATCTAGAAGAACCAGTTTCTTCTAGTGCGAAAATTAGGTACCACGCAAATCACCCCCCCCCTCTTGTGTGGTATTGACGTCTAGAACATCAACAATTCTCCAAAGCTAGCCAATTGTTACGCAAATCCATTAATATACGATCAACTACTCATTTTAATCCAATTTATAATAGTTCTTAACCCCGATCGAAAAGTTGACAAAATCGCCCTCAGGCCCACATGCCCGGATTCCGAAATTTTTTGAAGGTAAAGTTTACCCATAACCTCACGAGCTCAAATATATAATTTCCTCTTAATTTCATGACCAAAATCGTGGTCAAAATCCAAGAATACTAGATTTTCTAGGTTTTCCTCAAATCCCTAAATTTCTACCAATTTACATGTTAAAACCCATACATAATCAATTTGTTTAACTCAAGATAGGTGGGGTTAGCTTACCTTGTTGTTTATGAAGAAAAACCCCACTTGAAGCTCTCCAAATCGCCCACACCAACTGAAAAATGGGAGAAAATGACCATCTCCCGATTTTTAAAAGAACACACTGCCTCCAACATTTCCGCACCTGTGGCTCCGCACCTACAGAAATTTCCATCGCATGTGCGGTCTCAGCCAACTCGCTCAAGTCCTCTTCTACGGAGCCTTGACTGCTTCTGCGATCCGTTCCTACGGAAGATTTGCCGCACCTGCGCCCCCAGCCAAGCCCAGCCATTCTCCGTGTAATGACTCGACCGGTCATTTTGAGTTCTAGCGCTCCGTTCAGCAGCCTGAGGTCATGAGCAACTTCATTTCAGGTGTTATGACTTGTATGCGTGGTCGGAATTAAGTTCCGGGAAGTTCAGAGTTGATTTGGAAAGAGAATTCTTATTTCAGAAGCTTAAAGTTGAAAGAATGAACTAAGATTGGATTTTTAAGTAAATTATCTCAGAATCAGGATCTGAAGGTTCCAGCAGGTTCGTATGATGATTTCGGACTTGGGCGTATGCCCGGATCGGGTTTTGGATAACCCGGGAGCGTTTTGGCGCCTCTTGTGGAAGTTAGCATTTTAGAAGAAATTTCATAAGTTTGGCTTGAAGTGCATTTCGGTGTTATCAATGTCCGTTTGAGATTCCGAGACTGTAAGTAGCTCCGTATGGTGATTCTGGAGTTGGGAGCACGATCGGAAGTGAATTCAGAGGTCTGTAGGTCATTTTGAAGCCATTTGGCTTAAGATAGAAATTTGAAGGTTTTTGAGAAGTTTGACCGGAAGTGGACTTTTTGGTATCGGGGTTGGAATCCGATTCCGGAAGTTAGAGTAGGTTCGTAATGTCAAATATGACTTGTGTGCAAAATTTGAGGTCAATCGGACATGATTTGATAGGTTTAAACATCGGAAGTAGAAGTTGGAAAGTTCAAAGTTCATAAAGCTTGAATCGGGGTGAAATTCGTGGTTTTTGCGTTGTTTGATATGATTTGAGGCCTCGAGCAAGTCCGTAACGTGTTTTGGGATTGGTTGGTAGGTTTGGTTGAGGTCCCGGGGGCCTCGGGTGGATTCCGGGTGGTTAACGGATCGAATTTGGAGTTGAAGAAAAGCTGAGGCAACTGATATCTGGTATTTCCGCACTTGCGAAGACTTGGCCGCAGGTGCGGAGCCGCAGAAGCGGCCAGGAAGACCGCGATGCGGATTTTGGTAAGGGGAGCTGGGACCGCAGATGCGGTCAGGGAGCCGCAGATGCGGGACCGCACCTGCGGAAAAGGAAGCGCAGAAGCGGAAGCTGGGCGGCTTGGGAAGGAGCCGCAGAAGCGGCGTTTTAACCGCATAAGCGGAACCGCATAAGCGAAAATAATTCCGCAGAAGCGGAAATGACTGGAGCAGTGAGGTCTTTAAAATTCGGGGTTGAGTTCATTTCAACCCCATTTTTCTTCCATTTGAGTCGATGGGGAGCAGCTTTGAGGCGCCATTTTCGTCACTTGTCATGGGGTAAGTAATTTATGCTAGCTTTGAGTTAAATACAAGGTTTATACATGGATTTGGGCATGAAAATTGTAGAAAAACTTGGGGTTTGAGGGGAGACCTAGAAAATTAGTGTTCTTGAATTTTGATCACGATTTTGAGTATGGAAGTAAGAGAAAATCATATATTGAGTTCGTGAGTTCATGGGTAAACTTTATCTTCGAGAAATTTCGGATTCCGGGCACGTGGGCCCAAGGGCATTTTTGTCAACTTTTCGTTCGGGGTTAGGAGTTGTTACAAATTGGGTTGTAAAGCTTAATTGAGCATATATTAATGGATTTGTATAATCATTGGCTAGTTTTGGAGCATTGTGCGTTGGTGCAAGTCTTCGGAGGAATGTAGAATGCCGGTTATGAGTCTTCGGAGCGAGGTGAGTCTCCTTTCTAACCTTTTAAGAGGGAATTGTCCCCATAGGTGAGTTAATTGGTTATGTGCTCCTATTTGTGGGGGCTACGTACGCACGAGGTGACGAGAGTCCGCGCGTAGCTGCTATTATGCTATTGTCCGGGTAGTTAGGACCAAAAAGCATGTTATACTTGGATTAATTGTAAGCCCTATGGTAGCTTGAATTGCTTAAATCACATGGAATTTGTAAATGAATTTCTAAAGGGATTAAACTTTACTTCTTAAAATTTGTTAAAGGAGAATTTGATATATTTTGATAAATATTCCCCGATAAGTTCTTACTTGATTGATTGAGCATGTATCTCTCTGTGTACCTGCGTCGCATGTATGATTCGCGAGCAGGGTATGTGTTTATTTTATGTTGACCGCGTCGCAGATTATTTCGCAAGCGGGGTAATAGATGCATCGATAGGCGCGCCGTCGACCCTCAGCAAGTGCACATTTCTTTTCCGTTGGACCGGGCCGTCGCCTCGGCATGATATTTTTATATATATTGATGCACGTGAAATTTTAAATGATGATATTGCCCTTCATGGCTTGATGTAAATTGATAAGATAAAGAAAGGTAAACCTTGAAAATCCTTTATTATTTGTTGAAGGTGAATTGCTTGTTTTCCAACTTTGTGAGTTAGTACTGCCTTATAAAATCCTTGATTTCCTCACACATTTAGTATATTATTATTGGACCACTAGTGAGTGTCTAAGTTGACCATCTCGTCTCTACTTCTTCGAGATTAGACGGGATACTTGCTGGGTACACGTTGATTACGTACTCATACTACACTTCTGTGCATTTTTGTTGCACAAGTATAAGTAATTTTAGTGGCTTACTGGGCGTAGCGGCGCGGATGACTCAGGGACTAGGTGAGTTGCATTGTTCGAGGCGACCCGCAGCTAGTGTAGTTCCTTTCAGCATTTTTATATTTATTCCCTGTCCACTGTATTTCGGACAGATGTTGTATTTTATTTTCCTTATTAATAGATGCTCATGCACTTGTGACACCGGGTTCTGGGATGGTTTTCGAAAGATGTGTACTAATAGTTATTTCTTAATTTGAATTGAAGCAGAGATTGTTTTATTTATGAAAAATGGAACGAAAAATCCTAGATTTCCCAAAGGTATTAAAAGAGAATTTAATTGATAATTTAGTTGGCTTGCCTGACAGAGGTGTCCGGCGCCATCACGACCCGTAGTGGGTTTTGGGTCGTGACACTCCGCTTCTGCGACACAAGGGCCGCTTCTGCGGCTCTGCACCGCGGCCCAAGTCTCGCAGGTGCGGTTACACCAGCAACCAGCAACTTCAGTTCTTCCTCCAAATTCTAATTCGATCCGTTAACCACCCTGAATCCACCCGAGGCCTCCGGGACCCCAACCAATCATGCCAACCAATCCCAAAACACATTGCGGACTTGATCGAGGACTCAAATCATACTTAACAACACTAAAATCACGAATCACACCCAAAATCAAACTTGATGAACTTGAGAAATTTCAAACTTCAACATTCGATGCCGGAACCTATCAAATCGCCTCCGATTGACCTCAAATTTTGCACACAAGTCATATTCGACCTTACGGACCTACTCCAACTTCCAGAATCGGAATCCGACCCCGATATCAAAAAGTCCACTCCCGGTCAAACTTCTCAAAAAACCTTCAAATTTCTATCTTTAGCCAAATGACTCCAAAATGACCCACGGACCTCCGAATTCCTTTCCGATCGCGCTCCCAATACCAGAATCACCATACGGAGCTATTTCCAGACTCGGAATCCTAAACGGACATTGATAACACTGAAGTGCACTTCCACCCCAAACTTGTGAAATTCCTCCAAAATGCTAACTTCGACATTAGGTGCCGAAACATTCCCGGGTCTTCCAAAACCCGATCCGGACATACGCCCAAGTCCGAAATCATCATACGAACCTGCTGGAACCTTCGAATCCCGATTCCGAGGTCGTTTACTCAAAAATCCAATCTTAGTCAATTCTTCAACTTAAAGCTTCCGAAATGAGAATTCTCTTTCCAAATCAACTCCGAACTTCCCGGAATTCAATCCGACCATGCGTACAAGTCATAATACCTGAAATGAAGCTGCTCATTGATCACGCCCAACTATGCCTTATAAAAAGGACAATGCGGACGTTGCAAATATAACCCGAGTATTACGCCCAGGGTCGAATCCACAGAGAGTTAACCTATCAATCACTAACTTTAGACCCACTAAACTCTTCAGAACCAGTTTCCCAGATGTTTGAATCACAGTTGAAGGTCGCTTTACTAACTACGATTGTAAGTAAGTTAAACAGCTGTAAACTAAGATGCTAAGGTTGTAAACAATGATGAAAAGAAGCTAAGGCAATGATTTCCCCTATTGAAAGAATCCCTTCTGTTTATGCTCATACAAATTTACCAACAAATCTCTATCAATCATGAACGCTCATCTTACCGTAAATCTCTCCCGAGTAATCACAGTAATATACTAATTGCACTCTCCCGAGATACACTAGCTTACTTTATTTAGCACAATTCACTTTAGATTACACCCAAGGCTTCGTTATCCCTAATCCCGCCTTTAAACCCGCAATTATAGATTCCTCTTACTATTTTGGGAGTGGCGTTGTTCAACATAACCTAAATATGCACTCTTTTCCAAAGTTCTGCACACTAAATAGGCACAGCTAATTGAGGATCCTGTTAATTAACTACAACAAACACAAAGGTTAACAAATAGAGATTGAAACTAGCAATTTGTATTCACATAAACAAGTATGTTCATCCCCCAATAGGTTCCATCAAAGCCTTAGACAAAGGATTTAGCTACTCATGGCTATGGGAAAACAAACTAAGATAGAATTCATCATAACTAGCAATAAAAATCAAAGAAAAGAAGAAAGATGTTTTGGGTGATCTCTCACAATTGTTTTCCTTGCCAAGATACTCTAAAATTCAACACATGCCTCTCTTGGGCGAAGTCTTGTATTTAAAATAGGGTAGCTAAAAATCCCGTGTTTTACACTTTAGTCCCTGAAGTTTTTTGCTTCCGCGCGGTTCTGCCGCGTCGCGGTCAAACCGCGGCCCAAATGCCTTCTCTGAATCTTTATTTTGTCCGCAGCTATCTTCCACTGCGGTTCTACCGCCGCGCGGTAGCGGTGAAACCGCAGTCAAACCAGTTCTTCTGAATCTTTAGGCCTGTTTTGCGTGGTTTACTTGGGGGATTTCACAGTTGGCCTCTTTTTCTTCATTTTGACTCCCAAAAATTCTCCCTAGCCTCCCCTGATCATATATCACCTGCAAATCATGAAAAAGCACTAATAAGAGCATTTTGTTATCACTTTTATCATCAAAAACTATACAAGAAGGTGATTATTTAAGGCGTGATTTAGTTAAATTCACCTATTATCAAACACCCCACACTTAAACCTTTGCTCGTCCTCTAGCAAGTTAAACCACACTTCTAGCCTAACCGTTTGATACATTACCCCAATTTATGCCACACTCGCCATTACGAAGGACCACCTAAGCAATGCAACAATCATACCTCAGATGCAGACTCTCATGCCATGACACACTCGTGCTCACTCTAGTTACTCTAACAGAAGTGAAGATTTACTTTTTCTTCCTGAGTTCATATGCCCTCACATCACAAGTCTAAGAGAAGTTCCCCACACATAAAATTCAGACAATAGGAACCAAGGATAGAAAGAATTCACTCACTCTCAGCAAAGAGCATTCATATGCACACAGCACACATAAGCTTGCCCCTAGTGTAATACTGCTACTAATCGAGCGTCAGTCAAAGATCAAGAGGCCTTCATTTGGTTGTAATATAGGCTAAGGGACGGGTAGGATATATTTGGAATATAGTGACTAACCTCCCTAAGCACTTTTAATACACACTTCCTTTTATTTCAAATTTCCATGCTCAACCCAATCGTTCTTCCACATCTTTGTTTCACGTGTGACCCCCACTTTCTTTAGGTGCAACTGGCTTCTCTTTTTTTTTTCTTTTTCTTATTTTGTTTTCTTTGTCTCATTTTTTTTCAATGCCTGTGCACCAATCAAACAATTCATTCTTGATTCTCACTCTTTTTTCGCTAAACTCCCTACTACCCCACACTTTGACTTTTTATGTTCTTTAGTGATTCAAGCGCTTTTAGAGGTATAGGTTCTAACAATTCAAAGTCTATTCAACACAGAGTTTTAGGTCATTATAGGCGTTATCAAAGAATAGGCTTCAGGCTCAAGGGGTTAACTATGGCGATATATACTTGGTGGATTCACAATTATATAGGGTTGCACAAAGAAATGCCTCAATCATCTCTAAAACCAAAACAACTTCTATTTTCTGCTTTGCAAACACACAGGGCAAGTTCTAAGGTATCGCATTGCAAGCACAGAATGCAAAGAATATCTCCCACTCACTTAGGATGCAACTCATTCCGAATCAGTTCATCAACACACTAATAGCGAGCATTCAAGCAAAGACAAGATGTGCAACATTAATGCATGGATTTTACGTATGTCCACAAGCGAGACTAGACGTCACACTCTCAAGTTCATTTTAGAATTTGCAAGTGGCATATCAGAGGTTGTTATTTCTAGCCTTCACCCATCTTAGTCCTAAAACTACAAAAGGAAAATCTACATAACCCGGTTCAAGAAAAGCCCTTGGAAAAGAAACCGTGGTCAAAGGGAAAAACCAAGGGGGAAGTATACACTACCTAGAGAAGAAAAAAAAAATTCTACATGGACTACTTCCCTCAAGATTACGTTGTCCAAGTGCGTCCGTTCCTCAGGAAGAGTCCTCCTAACTTGTTTTTCAGTTTACATTAATTCCGACTACCCTCAAGAGACCCATCGACAAGTGTCTGTCGTTGGGCCAAGTTAGCTACTCCTAATATAAGCACACTCAAATATATACAACACATCAATCTATTCTACAGCACAACATACGTCTATATACCATTACAACACAGAAATCAGAGCAAGCCTTTTCCCACCCCACACTTAAAATCATGGCATGTCCCCATGTCATATCAAGAAAGGTAAAAGAGCAGTAGGGCACAGAAGACTTCCCTGAGACTCAATCAGAGTCGGAGACGCGTGCTGGGGTCTACATGGCAAGCTCTCCCCAATGCACGTAACCAGGCATAAACCGGCTCTCAGATCTAGACTGCCTCTGCGACATTGCATCTATTCCGCGTGTGTAGGCCATCCACCGAGGTGCGGAGATCCGCGACCTCTTCCTCCAAGGAACGCCAGCATAGGCTGGAGAGGACTGTGAGCGCGGATAGGCCTTGCTCCAGAATGGGGCGCCGAGATGGTCCGGCCACTGTCAGTAGACCTCTTGGATGGTGCAAGAGGAACCGGAATCTCATCCTCATCATCTATCTCAATTTGTGGTACGTGTACCCCGGCCCACTCTTGATGCCTGAGGCTCCTGAATGCTGCTCTTAGGGGCAAGTTCTGCATCGGCAGGATTGGTGGGGGGTATTTTTCAGCAGGCACAGTGTTAGTCACCAAAAGGGAAGTAGATCCCTTTTGTCTCTGCAGCACAGCGGCCCCCGTAGGACCATTTCACACTAATTACCCTTGCCGCATCAAAATCCTTTCTACATCACGACAGCACCATGTTAACAGTGCACGCTGGGAAGTTCACGTCAGTTGTGTTGCTTGACGGCAGGAACCGGCTGCAAATGACAGTTAACCAACACTTAGCCAAGTGTGTGAATGAGTTGGAGTTCAGGGTGATTTTGGTTCACGTATCCATGTTGGTCGCCTCTGGCACAGAGTTATATCTAGTTCATTGACCTCCCATGTAACCCCCTGGCCTGTCGTCGTGAGGTAGTAGTCAATGTCACTAGTGAACTGAGCAGCCACAACACCTGGCAAATCATGGAATGTGTGGCGCTGACACCTGCCTCGCACAATCACCCCACCTATCTAGTTCATGGGCAGTTTGGCATTAAAACCGCCCTAACAAGCATCTTGTTGACGGGGCAGGGTTCATCAAATAAGGAATTTCCCATTTCCTCCTCCGAATTTTCTTATACATCTTCTGCCGTTTTCTACGCGAGAGGGCTGCCCCGGTCCAAGCGAGATCTCATGCGATTGAAGTCTTCTTCCGTGACACGTCCCGTGCACTCGAAGCTACGTCTCTCGCATCTGATGGAACCTGGATTTCTATCAGATATGTAGGGCCGTTGGGATGCGGCTCATTGACCGGAATTCTCACTCTTTGCCTGATATTAGGAGTTCCACTGAGTACCTGCAAGAAATCTAAGAACAACCACTCACAACATTACTACGTTGTGCGGGCATGGGACTCAAGCCAACGTTCACCACACCAATGGCAACCAATACCACCTCTGCCCCCCATTACTTTCACTTACATAACAAATCGATACCCCATTCCCACACACGTAACTCAAAAGAGAGTGTTCAAGAGCAGAACACTCCACAAAGGCCCGTCCTAACAAGTATGCTTAATGCAATCCTTGCATCTACATCACCCATCCCACACTTAACTTCCTCAAATAGATTCACTTATTAACTACAACACCACCATACCCCAATCGACAACCACCGCCACACGTCCACCCACCCACTACAAACCCAGACCAATAGGGTAGGCATAAACTGCCCTCAAAATATGTACAAAAATCCCAAATTTTCGGCCAAAAATGGCCCATCACCAACAGCTACCAACAAACAAATATTTTCTAGCGCCCTCCCAAGATCATCATCAAACACAACCACTAATTAAAGTATACATGGAGACCCAACCAAATAGCCACTACGGAAACACAACCCCGACAAGACCTCAAAGGAGCAACAAAAGGAAAAAACATAAATAGAAAAGCAAAAATGAAAACGCTGTGGAACACGAAGTCCTAACGACGACTAAACACCGACAACAGAAACTACAAGTACACGAATGAAGAAGAAGAAAGCAGAGGGGAGACCGGAAACCCGACCGAGAAGGCAAAGATACAATACTACTCTATGG
>NW_017674702.1:24727-44442 GCF_001879085.1 Nicotiana attenuata | reverse complement strand
GTCTGTGACCGACTACGAGGCGAGGTTTTCTGAGTTATCTCGCCATGCACTTATGATAGTCCCTACAGATGCAGAGAGAGTGCGGAGGTTTGTCGCCGGATTGCAGCCCAGTATTCGATCGGGTATGGCCCGAGAGGTGGAGATGGGTACAGAGTACCAGCTTGTGGTCGAGATTGCTCGTTGGATTGAGGGATATCGTCAGAGGGGTAGGGAGCAGATACAGCAGGACAAGAGAGCCAGATTCTTTGGAGAGTTCAGAGGTGCCCCAACTAGGGGCAGAGGTCAGTATGGGAGGGGTCAGCCCAGTAGGCCCCCATCTTCAGCACCACCACCTCCCGCCCGGGGTGCTCCAGCACGCCCCTATTTCAGTGCCATGCCAGAGAGTTCCTACCGCCTGCCAGCTATTCAGGGTTCTTCTAGTGGGTATTCAGGTCCTCAGAGTTCTTCTGGTCCCTACTTCAGTGCTATGCCGGAGACTTCATATCGCCCACCGGCTATCCAGGCTCCTCCCACGGGGTCTACGAGTCATCAGGGATAGTCATCAGGGCAGCAGGTTGCCGCACCACGTTGTTTTGAGTGCGGTGACCCAGGCCACATGAGGAGATACTACCCCAGGCTTAGGGGCAAGGCAGTACAGCAGGGGCAGCAGCCCATGACTCCAGCACCAGCGGCCCAGCCACCTAGAGGTGGAGGGCAGAGTGGTAGAGGCCGATCCAGAGGTGGAGGCCAGACAGGGAGAGGTCAGCCAGCTACTCCTCAGTCAGGTGGAGGCCAGACAGCCGGTGCTCCAGCTAGATTCTATGCCCTTCCAGCCAAGCCGGATGCATTGGCCTCAGATGCCGTCATCACAGGTATTATCTCCGTCAGCGGTAGAGATGCATCGGTATTATTTGATCCAGGGTCCACTTATTCTTATGTATCATCTCTGTTTGCTCGTTTCCTGGCTATTTCACATGAGCCCTTGGGTGCTCCTGTTCATGTGTCCACTCCTGTGGGTGATTCTGTGGTTGTGAACCGGGTCTACCGGTCTTGTGTGGTTACTTTCTGTGGTCTTGAGACTAGAGCAGATCTCCTGTTGCTCGATATGATCGATTTTGAGGTTATTCTGGGCATGGATTGGTTATCTCCATATCACGCCGTTCTAGATTGCCATGCCAAGACTGTTTCTCTAGCGATGCCAGGGTTGCCGAGATTGGAGTGGAGGGGTTCCACTGTGGATACACCTAGCAGGGTCATTTCCTTCTTGAAGGCTCAACGCATGGTCGAGAAGGGGGGTTTGGCCTACTTAGCTTATGTTTGAGACACCACCGCAGAGTCTCCGACGATTGATTCAGTGCCAGTAGTCCGAGAGTTCGTCGATGTTTTTCCTTCTGATCTTCCTGGCATGCCTCCGGACCGTGATATTGATTTCTGTATTGATTTGGCTCCAGGCACTCAGCCTATATCTATCCCGCCGTACCGTATGGCTCCTAAGGAGCTGAAGGAGCAGTTGGAGGAGTTGTTAGCTAAAGGGTTTGTTAGGCCCAGTGTATCGCCTTGGGGTGCACCAGTGCTATTCGTGAAGAAGAAGGATGGGACTATGCAGATGTGCATTGATTACCGCCAGTTGAACAAAGTCACCATAAAAAACAAGTATCCATTACCCTGTATTGATGATTTGTTTGACCAGCTGCAGGGTGCTAGGGTGTTCTCTAAGATCGACCTGAGGTCAGGGTATCATCAGTTGAAGATTCGGGATTCAGATGTTCCGAAGACCGCATTCAGGACTAGATATGGCCACTATGAGTTTCTGGTGATGTCCTTTGGCTTGACTAATGCTCCAGCGGCATTTATGGATCTGATGAACAGGGTGTTCAGGCCTTATATTGATTCTTTTGTCATCGTCTTCATTGACGACATCCTGATATACTCACGTAGCCTGGGGGAGCACGAGCAGCATTTGAGAGTAGTGCTTCAGACCTTGCGAGAGCAGCAGCTTTATGCTAAGTTCTCCAAGTGTGAGTTTTGGCTGGAGTCAGTAGCATTCTTGGGGCATGTAGTGTCAGGGGAGGGTATTAAGGTGGATCCCAAGAAGATTGAGGCAGTTCAGAGTTGGCCACGTCCTACTTCAGTGACCGAGATCAGGAGCTTCTTGGGGTTAGCAGGCTATTACCGGCGATTTGTGCAGGGCTTTTCATCTATTGCATCACCTCTGACCAGATTGACCCAAAAGGGGGCCCCGTTCTGTTGGTCCGATGATTGTGAGGAGAGCTTCCAGAAGCTCAAGACGGCTTTGACTACGGCACCAGTTCTTGTATTGCCTTCCGGTTCAGGGATGTATACAGTGTATTGTGACGCTTCTCGCGTTGGCTTGGGATGTGTATTGATGCAGGAGGGGCGAGTTATTGCATATGCTTCGCGTCAGCTGAAGGTTCATGAGAAGAATTACCCTGTGCACGATCTGGAGTTGGCGGCGATTGTTCATGCTCTTAAGATATAGAGGCATTATTTATATGGAGTGTCATGTGAGGTTTATACAGACCATCGCAGCTTGCAGCATTTGTTCAAGCAGAAGGATCTTAATTTGAGGCAGCGCAGGTGGCTTGAGTTACTAAAGGATTATGACATTACCATTCTTTATCACCCAGGCAAGGCAAATGTGGTCGCGGATGCCTTGAGTAGGAAGGCAGAGAGTATGGGTAGCTTGGCATTCATTCCTGCCGAGATGAGACCATTAGCTTTGGACATTCAGTCTTTAGCTAACAGACTCGTGAGATTGGACATTTCAGAGCCCAGCCGAGTTCTAGCATGTGTGGTTGCTCAATCTTCGTTATTGGGGCAGATTAAGGCCCGCCAGTTCGATGATCCACATTTGGCGGCCCTCAGAGAGACGGTACTTCAGGGAGGTGCCAAGGAGATTTCTATTGGCGAGGATGGTGTGTTACGGCTTTAGGGCCGTGTATGTGTTCCTAATGTTGATGGCTTGAGAGAGAGGATTCTAGAGGAGGCCCACAGTTCGAGGTATTCCATTCATCCGGGTGCTACGAAGATGTACCGTGACTTGAGACAACACTACTGGTGGCGGAGGATGAAGAAGGACATAATGGAGTATGTTGCTAGATGTTTGAATTGCCAGCAGGTCAAATATGAGCACCAGAGGCCAGGTGGCCTACTTCAGCAGATGCCCATTCCGGAATGGAAGTGGGAGCGCATTACCATGGATTTCGTGGTTGGGTTGCCGCGGACTCAGCGGAAGGTTGATTCAGTGTGGGTTATTGTGGATAGGTTGACCAAGTCGGCCCACTTCATTCCGGTGGCGACTACCTATACGGCGGAGAGATATGCTCAGATTTACATTCGGGAGATAGTCAGGTTGCACGGTGTGCCGGTTTCCATCATATCGGACAGAGGGCCTCAGTTCACTTCCCATTTCTGGAGATCTGTTCAGAGTCAGTTGGGGACCCGCGTGGAGCTTAGCACGGCATTCCATCCTCAGACCGACGGGCAGTCGGAGCGGACAGTTCAGATTTTAGAGGATATGCTTAGAGAATGTGTGATTGACTTTGGAGGGCAGTGGGATCAGTTCTTACCATTGGCGGAGTTTGCATATAATAACAACTATCAGTCCAGCATAGAGATGGCCCCGTATGAGGCATTATATGGTCGGCGTTATCGTTCTCCTATCGGGTGGTTTGAGCCTGGTGAGGCTAAGTTGCTTGGTACAGATTTGGTTCAGGATGCCTTGGATAAGGTAAAGTTGATTCAGGAGAGGCTCCGCACAGCTCAATCCAGGCAGAAGAGTTACGCGGATCAGAAGGCGCGCGATGTATCATTCACGATTGGCGAGAAGGTTCTCTTGAAAGTCTCGCCAATGAAGGGCATTATGAGGTTTGGGAAGAAAGGCAAGCTAAGCCCAAGATTTATTGGCCCCTTTGAGGTGTTGAGGCGAGTTGGAGAGGTTGCCTATGAGCTTGCTTTACCTCCCAGTTTATCGGGAGTCCATCCAGTCTTCCATGTATCGATGCTTCGGAAGTATCATACCGACCATTCTCACGTGTTGGATTTCAGTACCATTCAGTTATATGAGAGCTTGGGCTACGAGGAGGAGCCAGTTGCCATTGTTGATAGACATGATCGCCAGTTGAGGTCCAAGAGGATTTCTGCGGTAAGAGTTCAGTAGGGGGGGGGGGCAACCGGTCGAGAAGGCGACCTGGGAGTCCGAGGAGACATGCAGAGCAGATATCCCCACTTATTCAGCAGTCCAGGTACTTTTCTATGTCATGTTCAAGGACGAACGTTTGTTTAAGAGGTGGAGAATGTAACGACCCGACCGGTTGTTTTGCATTTTTGAACCCCGTTCCCCTAAATAAGACTTCCCGCACTTGCTTATGCTAATTTATGACTTGCAGGGATGGGTGGTTCGGAAGTTAGAAGAGTTTTGAGCAAGAATAAGTCTAGTTGCTTCTTTAAGTTTCTTTAAAAAGGCCAAGTTTGACTTCGGTCAACATTTTGGGAAAACGGACCCAGAATCGTGGTTTGGCAATTTCTGAGGGCCCGTGGGAAAATATGGGACCTGGGCGTATGCCCAGAATCGAATTCCGAGGTCCCTAGCCCGAGTAATGAATTTATATGTGAAATTGTTAAGTTAAAGTTTCAAAGATTTAAATAAACTAAGAAATCATTGTTTTCCTAGGTATCGTGTTCGGATCTCGATTCCGAAACTTGGTACAAGTCCGAAATATCAGTTAAGACTTACCCGTAAAATTTGGTGTCAATCCGAGTAGTTTAATGGCGTTTTGACCCGTTGGAGGGGAATTAAGAACATGAAGTTCAATGATTTGATTCATTTGGTTTTGGGGTTGATTCCCCGATTTAGCGTTATTTTGAGTGTTTCGAGGGTTCGAGTAGGTCCGCCTCGTGATTTAAGACTTGTCGGTATGTTCGGGCGGGGCACGGGAGCCTCGAGCGTCAAACGAGCGGGGCTCGAGTGAAGTTAGAATTTGGAAAATGACTGAAGCTTGCTGCTTCTGTCATAACCGCATCTGCGGTTCTTGGACCGCAGAAGCGGGACCGCAGATGCGATCAATAGTTCGCAGAAGCGAAGAAGGGGCAGGCCAGGGGAAACCGCAAAAGCGGCCCAGGGACCGCAGAAGCGATTCCGCCTATGCGGCCCCCAGACCGCAGAAACGGTCGAGCCCCAAATCCCAAAAACCGCAGAAGCGGCCAAATTCCGCAGAAGCGGATCTCGCAGAAGCGGAAATACTTCCGCAGATGCGAAAATAACTGGGGGCAGAAGGGTTCATTAATACGAACCCAAACTCATTTCTTCCACATTACTCTCAACACTTAGGCGATTTTGGTGATTCCAAAGAGGAGGTTTCAACATAACATTTCAAGGTAAGTAATCCCCACTCATTTTTAGTTCAAATACATAAACATTAGGTAGATTTAACACTAAAAATTAGGTAAAATCAAGGGATTTGAGCTAGACCTAGGGTTTAATGAAAACTAAGGTTTTATCACATAATTTGCCATGTAGTGAACTAGAAATCATATATTTGTGATCCTTAGGATAGGGAACAACTTCCTTCGAAAAATTCTCGGAGTCCGGGCACGTGGGCCCGGGGTCGGAATTTAGGAAACTTGTGTAAATGGTTAGGAAAATGTTTAAATAGCTAGAATTCAACCTTGTAAGCCTTTATTTACTAGTTCTTACTTCGTTTGATTAGTTTGGGATTGTCCGGCTTCGAATTAAGGACTTGGGCTCGTTCTTGGACATTGGAAGTGCACTTTGGAGCGAGGTGAGTCTCCTTTCTAACCTCGTAAGAGGGAATTTGTCCCCTTAGGATTATGTTTGAGTGTTTGTTGCTAAATGCGGGGACTACGCACGCGTTAGGTGACGAGAGCCCGTGCGTAGCTGCTACTATGATAAATGTCCGGGTAGCTTAGGACCTACAACATGCCTATTAAATATATTTCTTATGTTAAATCGTTGTTATGAACATCTAGCGTGTACTAGAGACTTAAAAGGGGATAGGAGCATACTTGTATAGTTAATTAAGTTTGATTTGGTATTCTTGACCATTTATGTGCCATGTGTGTGAACTTGATGTTTCATCCTTATTTGTGGATCGGGCCGATCGCCTCGGTATGAATAGATGCATCTATAGGCGCGCCGTCGATCCTCGGCAAGTGCACAGTTTATTTCTGTTGGATCGGGCCGTCACCTCGGTATTATGTGCGCATGTAAATTGTGGAAAAGCCTGTACATGCTTTAATTTGCCATTACCTCCACATGATAAAAATTATAAACTTGATGCTGTAAAGTTCTTGACTTATACCACTTGCCATAAACTGTTGATACTTGTAAATTCCATGATTCGAATACATCATACTTATATATATTAATTGACCTTAGTAAGTATCGAGTCGACCTCTCGTCTCTACTTCTTCGAGATTAGACGGGATACTTACTGGGTACATATTGTTTATGTACTCATGCTACACTTCTGTACTTAAATGTACAGGATTTGAGGCAGGTGGATCCGGACATCACTCTGGTGCATATCAGTGAGCGCATATGGGACTTCTACGATGAGCTGCACTCCCTTCTTGCCGATCCGCAGCCGAAGGAGTCTTCCTTGTACTATTTTTTTTTTGTTGTTTCTGTCTATCCTGATTCAGACAGTAGGATAGGACATTATTCATTTTGTGTATATTCTACTAGTTGCCCTTAGCTTGTGACACCAGGTTCTGGCACACACAGTAGTAGACGTCATTTTGGGTTGTATAACTGTCTTTATATTTTATTGATCTTTACTGGTTTATGACTTTAATTGGGGGAAAAATCTATTATAATGGTTTTCTTTTGGTAAGGGTAAAATGAGAATTTAATTATACTTCCGCGTTGGCTGGCCTGACAAATGGTGTCGGGCGCCATCATGACCTATTATGGAAAATGGGTCGTGACACCGGACTTGTAAACCGGATTATATTTGCAGCGACCGCTTAGTCCTTTTTATAAGGCATAGTTGGGCGTGATCACTAACCCATAGCTCTAGAATATTCACTCAAATTGAATTCGTCTCTATAATTCGCCAACTTATTTTCTTTAATCTATTAATTTTTTACTCTAGATTAATTTTAGTTAAATATTCATACTTTAGGATTCGCTTGAATTGATTAATTATTTGGTTTAATTTAGTTAATAGTTAATCACAAGGACCTGTGGGTACGATATCTGGACTTACAATCCTATATTACTTGTCGACCACGTATACTTGCGTGTGCGTTTGGAAGCAACAAGTTTTTCTCATATGCACTTCATATTATTTTTAATACACCAAATCAAACAGTGAATAAAAATTAATTTCAGCATAACTAATTTCACCATAATTAATACATCATTCAGTCTTCTTATACACGCTACCAAACAATCCCTAAAAGCTTTCTATCCACGGTTGCTAGCTTCCCGTTCCCTGTAACTTCTTTTTTTTTTGTTGAATATGTTACAATTAATTAGTCGGAGTACTTAAACTCAATTTCATATTTAACTTTGTTAGCCTTTTCTTTTCTTTTGGGTGGGGGAACTGGAAGGAAAGAGCTAGAATACAGCCCATTTAATAAAGAAATAACGAAGTTGAAATTCACAAGAGAGCGAAAATGATCAGTTTTCCATTTGTAAAAAGTAAAACGTAAATCCACCTAATTAGTTCTTAATTTACATACTCCAATACCTCCTTGTTTAAATTTATGTGAACTATTTGACTGGGCACATAATTTAAGAAAAGAGGGAAGACTTTTAAACTTGTGTTATAAAATGAGGTACATATATTTTGTGTGAGTTATAAATCATTATATAAAGGTATATTATTATCAAATAAGAAAAAATGTCATTCTTTTTTGTACGAACTAAAAAGAAAATAGGTTATAAATTAAAATGGAGGGATTACATTGTATGCCTCTGCTTGTTATGGAAATTTAGAACAAGGTAAAGCTGGTTCGAGAGCAAGTCAGACACTCTGGAGACCACTTGACATCTCAATATACAATATTACTACTTGGCATTGTTTAGATATATGGGCATTGGTTGTTTTTGAGAAGAGGTGAAGATGAGTGATCATACATTTTTGGGGCCCATTTTGGCACACGTGCGGGCCAATTGGTTTTCCCTGGTTTCTAACGGGATTTTAACACAAATAGCCTGTTAGATTTATAATTTACTTTTTTTGCCGATATACATAGATTATATACTGATTCTATATAATTGTACATATATGATACATGAACTGTACATATATTATATATATCTGCCGCTATTTTTTGTTTAAACATTAGATGGGAGGCTATTTGAGTTAATACTTCTTTTCCAATTTGTTGATTTTGGGTAGTTCGGTGCACATGAAGTTATATAGGATTTTCTATTTTCTATTTCCTTTTAACATTCGAATTAAGATTTAGGAACTTTAGTAAGTATAAAGAAGAGATTCTAATTTTCTCTTTCCTTTTAACATTCGGATTAGGAATTTATCAAGGGTTGTTCCTTACACCCCAAGCCAATAAGGCTCTTGTCTTAGGCTCCAAGAATTCGAGGCACATAAATTTATACAAAACTAGTCTCAAAGTATTGATGAGTACAATATTTTTATATTATATAAATATTACTAAACAATATATATCATAAAATAATACAAAATTTTCTAATTAATTAAAGAAAAAAAGGAGAAGATATTAATACAATTCTGATAAATGATGGAAGATGTAACCCACTATGGACATGTGTCTTTTATCGAGCATTCAACAATGAGATGGCCTATTATAGCCTCTTTGTTGCTACTTCAAGATCCTTACTGTTTCTACGATGTGTTCGTCTTCAGCATCATCGGGAGTCGCCTCCCAAACATGTCGTGGATATCGGCCGCCGTAGACCAGCGTGGCCTCGTTGCGGGTTTCGGTGACGAAATCTTCATGCTGAGGCTGATTTCCTTGGGCCTCAACATTTTATGTGTTGTTAACACCATTATCTGCCATTTTTAATGATTTTGCTAAGAACAAAGAATCAAACAAGTTAGTAATAGATGCAGGGATCAATTCAATTACACAATTGTCTATGCCCCATGGTGGGCGCCGAACTGTTTACCCGTAAAACGATACAGTTGAATTTGTATGTGGCTTATAGACAGTTGAATTAATTTGATCCAAAAATAATAGATGAATTAACCAAAAATGTATAGCCTTGAAATTGAAATGAATCGGCAAATATCTTAGTCCCAAGCGTAGAGCTTCCAGAGGCAGTAAGAACAATATATATAAGCAAGAAAGTAAAATGTTATTGAGCTTTTGAAAGAGTATAATGTATGCTTTTCAGAAAATCCGTCCTTACAATGATGATATAACTCACTATTTATAGTTATACATAGGTAACAAGGTCATAGGATCAAGCCCCTCTTTAATGATAATTATGAGGGCCATTGAAGACGGTGGGCGGTGAATGCCATATTCTCTGTAACGGATCATGCACTTAATGCTGCAGAATATTCTTCATTGAATGCTACCGGATGACGGTATTTATTTTGTCTTTATGAGTACCATTTTTTCCAATTACAAGCGAGATCATGGTCTTCGGATTTGACTATCTTCTGTCTTCGTCTCTACGTATCAATTTCTCATGCGATCATAAAACATGAACATATTTTATCCCATACAATATTAATTTTCTATTACATGTGAATCAAAGGAGGAGAAGAAAAAAAAAAACAGAAAGTAAAAATTGAACCCAAATATATTTTGTGCAAGACTTCGACACTACTACTAGAGTATTAAATTGGTACATCTTTTCGTCGTTTCTTCTTTAATTGACGGTGGAGATATTGAACAATTAATCTGTAAGCAAAAGGTACCTTACAGGGGCAAAGTGGTGGGGGTAAGTGTCGTGGCTTGCCCAAAAAAGATTCTGTCCTCTTTCGTGACTATGCTTGATTGCTCAACTTCAATAAGCATTTTTTATTTTAAAAAAGAAAAATGTTGAATAAAATCTAGAAGATCAGACCCTCGACCTCGAGTCTATTGTCATTTCTACCATCAATCTAACCTGTATATACTAAGAGATCGTTTGGTTGGAGGTATTTTGAAAAAATAATATTGTATGTATAAGTTTTAGTATTATTAATCTTTTGTTTGATAGTATTTTTTAATACATGTATTAGCTAGTTATATACTGTATTAATGTTATCTTATGTATAACTAATACATTCAAACCATGGTATTAGTAATACCATGATTTTTAATATATGGATAAGCATGTATACACTCATATGCAATACATGTTATTTTTAATAAACAAAATCAAACAGTGGATAAAAAATAATTTCAACATAACAAATTTCACCATAGTTAATTCTGCTATTACTAATCGCACCATTATTAATACATCATTCAGTCTTCTTGTACACTCTACCAAACAATCCCTAAAAGCTTTCTATCCACGGTTGTTAGCTTCGTGTTCCTTGTTACTTCTATTTTTTTTTTGTTGCATATGTTACAATTAATTAGTCGGAGTACTTAAACTCAATTTCATATTTAACTTTGTTAGCTTTTTCTTTTCTTTTGGGTGGGGGAACTGGAAGGAAAGAGCTAGAATACAGCCCATTTAATAAGGAAATAACGAAGTTGAAATTCACAAGAAAGCGAAAATGATCGAATTTGCATTTGGAAAAAGTAAAACGTAAATCCACCTAATTAGTTCTTAATTTACATACTCCAATACTCCATCCGTTTTAATTTGTGTGAACCCATTTGACTGGGCACATAGTTTAAGAAAAAAGAGAGAAGACTTTAAACTTGTACTGTAAAATGAGGCACATATATTTTGTGTGAGCTATAAATTATTGCATAAATGTAAATAATTAACAAATAAGTAAAGATATCATTCTTTTTGGTATGGACTAAAAATGAAATAGATTCACATAAATTGAAAAAGATTGTATTATTAGGACTCTAAGAATTTATCTCATATTTGTAGTTATCCCATATATGTGAGAGTCGATGGACTCTTAATACTTATCTTTGTAGGTGATATACTTATCGTTATGTATGTATCCATATCATATAAATACACGTAACAGTGACTCTCTAATCACTGAGCCATTTAATGAAATCTATCATGGTATCAGATTAGCCAACAAAATCCTCTCTCATTCCTTCTTCTAAGCAGTCACGGAACTCATCATTCACCATAATCAACACTGTTGGAATTTTCTTCTAAACCTTCCCCTCAAATTCAGTACTTTCCCACACCATTTTTTTTTACTATGGCATCATCTTCACCCTATACTTCTATTCCTATATCCAATCCTGACAACACTATTCCATCCTCTAGCCTTACTGTTGCTTTCTCACCTCCCCCTTTAACGTTTCCTCCTCTTATGTCATCCCTTTCTTCCATGGCCTCATCAGTACCAAGCAATTTATCTGCTCCTAGCTTGCTGCCATGTCCTACTGCTGCTATTACGTGTGACGACCCGACCCGTCGTCTTATGTGTTACTGCTCCGTTTCCCCCATTTCATGCTTCTTCATGTTTCGTTATCGGTATGTGGTGTGTTAGAGTTGATTTGGATTGGTTTGGATAAGAAATGAGACACTTAGTCTCTTTAAGGAAGGCTTAAGTTGGAAAAGTCAACCGGACGTTGACTTATGAGTTATAGGGCTCGGATGTGATTTCTGGTGATTCGGTTAGCTTCGGGGGATGATTTGTGGCATAGGAGTGCGATCGGAATTGATTTTGGAGGCCCGGTGTAGAATTAGGCTTGAATTGGCGAAGTTAGTATTTTGGCGAATTCCGGTTGGCAGGTGAGATTTTGATCCGAGGGTCGGAATGGAATTCCGAGAGTTGCTGTAGCTTCGATATGTGATTTGTGATGTGTGTGCAAAATTTCAGGTCATTCGGACGTCGTTTGGTTGGGTTTTTGATCGAATGCGTGTTTCGGAAGTTCTTAAAGAACTTAGGCTTGAATCCGATGTGAATTGATGATTTCAGTGTTGTTAGGCGTGTTTTGATGATTGGAACAAGTTCGTATGATGTTTTGGGGTAGGTTGGTATTTTTGGTTGAGGTCCCGGGGGCCTCGGGGTGATTTCGGGTGAACAAACGGAAGAAAATTTGACTTGGAGTGTTGCAGATTTTCAGCAGCTGTTGCAGGCATAATTTTGCCTTCGCGTTCGCATGGCATAGGTCGCGTTCGCGTAGGCCTGTTTCTGTTGGTCATCGCATTCGCGGGTGGGACCCCCCGTTCGCGTAGGAGGAGTCTGGGGGCCCATCTTGGTTTATTCATCGCGTTCGCGATGGTGATGTCGTGTTCGCGTAAGAGGGCCTGGGAGTGCATCGCGTTCGCGTCTGGTGCTACGCGTTCACGTAGAGTAAAAAATTGGTCTGTGGAAATTTTGTTCATCGCGAACGCGAGAGGACCCTCGCGTTCGCATAGAAGGAACTGGGCATCACAGAAGGGTTAATTAAGGACATTTCATCCGCGACCCATTTGATATTTCCTCCATTTTTGAACCACCTCAAGAGCTTTTTGGTAGGACTTGAAGAGGATTTTGACGGGAATCGATTGGAGGCAAGTCTCGTGACCTAGAAACGCTATTTATTTGAAGAATCAACCTTTAATTCATGGAAATTGGAGTAAAATTGGAAAAAGCTAGGGCTTGAGGTTTTTATACTTTCAAATTGGGATTTGATAGGTCATTTGAGCTCGGATTTGGGAGTTCTTGGTATGTACGGACTCATGGCGAGACGAGGAATCCGGTAATGTAAGTTTCATAAGTTTTTCGAGAAGCGGGCCCGGGGCTCGGGTTTTGCTAGTTTCGAGATTTTTGATATATTTCGATTTTGTTCGATTGGGCATCGTTCCCTTGGCATGTTGTGATGTATTCGCTCTGATTTTGGTTAGATTCGACGCGCGTGGAGGCCGGGTTGAGGGGCAAAGACATCGCGGGCTAGAGATTTCGCCGGTTCGAGGTGAGTAATGATTGTAAATGATATCCTGAGGGTTTGAAACCCCGGATTTTGCACCCATAGTGCTATATTGAGGTGACTTGCATGCCGGATAGAGAGCGTGGGGTAGAGCACCGTTGGGGATTGTGACTTGGTCCGTCCCGGTTGTTGATTTTACCGCGTATTTCGCTATGACTTGTTGGTTTTTCACTATGACTTGGGCTTATTGCCATATTTGAGGCTATTGCCGATTGTTTGAACTCCCTATGAGCTATCATCATTGTTTTTCCTCACTATTTGAAATATTATTTGAACTCAGTCCAATGTCATTACACGGTTTCATGAACTCAGCTATATTTTTACTCAACCTTGAGTTTTAACTGATATTTGAACTACTGTTTGAGCTGAGCATTATTGTTTCTTTACTAATGCCCGAGGGGCTTATGATTATTTTTGGACTGATTGAGGCCGAGGGCCGTATGTGAGGATATGCTGAGTGATGTGAGGAGGCTTTCAGGCCTCGAGTGTATTGTGAGGAGGCTTTCAGGCCTCGAGTGTACTGTGAGAAGGCTTTCAGGCCTCATGTTGATATGTACAGGCTTTCAGGCCTTATGATGATATAGCGCTTGGGCTGTAGGAGCCCCTCCGGAGTCTGCACACCCACAGTGAACGCGGGTACCCATTTAGAATTGGGCAGTGGTAACAATGACACTATCGTACGTGTTTTGGTCAGGTAACAATGGCTGACCAGTGGTAACAATGGCACTGAAACACGCGTTGGGTCAGGTAATAATGGCTGACCGGTCAGGTAAAAATGACTGGCTAGTAACAAAAATCATGCCCGAGGGGCGAACTTTTATGTGCTCATCATGCATACTTATTTGCATTTTTACCTGCTATGCTGTAGTATTTGTGCCCGAGGGGCGGATTTTCTGTGTTAATCAGCACTAACTATTTTGAACAGTTTTCGTAATTATTGAAAGGACCATTTTCAAAAAGAGATTTGAACTGAGCCGAAACATTTCTAAAGAGTTCTCTGATTTCACTGTTTTTCTCGGAAATTGTACCCGGCTTCTGTATAGCCCGTTGGTTGCTTTACGTGATTTCTTGCTGCTCAGTTATTATTTACTTCTATTACTCACTGAGTTGGAAGTACTCACTTTACTCCCTGCACCTCGCGTGCAGTTGCAGGTATCGTTCACCCGGTAGCGGGTTATTAGCGGATTGAAGGTATTTCTATTGTAGCTGAGCAAGGTGACCGCCAACGTTCGCGGCACCGGACTTCGTCCTTTGATTCTAGATTGTATTTTGGTATATTATTGGCCCTGTAGTTGTGTTCATACTTCTTTAGTTGCTCGTGACTTGTGACACCCCGGTCGGGTTGAGTTGGGTTGTAAATACCATTTATTATGTCGTTAAGTTGTATTTATCTATTCATTTATGTTTTAAAATTGTTAAAGAAACGAATTGGGTTAGTTGGCTGGCCTTGTCTTCACGAGAGGCGCCATCACGACCGGGTATAGAAATGGGGTCGTGACATTACGCCACCTATATTTCCATGTGCTGGTTCGTTGGACTTAACTACTGCCTCAAATTTTCACTCTGTTACTGCACTAGCAGCGCCTAATGTTACCAACCTGGTAACAATTAAGTTACAATCTGTTGAAGATTATCTCACATGGCGTACTCAGTTTACTTCCCTTCTCATATCTCATGATTTGCTTGGTTTTGTCGATGGTTCTATCCCTACTCCACCCTCGTTTCTTTGCGACGCTACTGGTTCACAACAACCGAATCCAAGCTATCGCTCGTGGGTTCGAATCGATCAAAGCGTCCGTTCTTGGATCTTTGCGACCTTGTCGCGCGAAGTTCTTGTCGACGTCCATCTTTTACCATCTTCCCCTGATATTTGGCTTTCCTTACACCGTAGATATATGGATTCTAGCCAAGCTAAAGCAATTGAACTTAAGAGACAACTCACTACTTTGAAGAAGACAACATCTATGTCAATTGATCAATATTTGAGAGTGGAAAAACAATTGGCTGATTCACTTGCAGCCATAAATTCTCCAGTTTCCTCCCAGTATTTCATTGATCATGTCCTTCTTGGATTAGGAAAAGAATAAGATACGCTGGTTGGTATCCTCACTCACTTCCCCGGTCATGTATCACTTGAAGATTTGCGTTCTAAGCTTCTTTTGCATGAACAACGGTTGCAACGCTTTCAAGAATCTGATTCTATCATCTCTCATCATGCATTTGCTACCCAGAATGTTCAATCAAATTCTTCTAATATGTCCAGCAATGCAGCGCCTTTTTCAAGTAATCGTGGACGGGGAAGATCCTCATCTTTTCGAGGTGATGTTTATCCATTTTCTTTTCTTTTTCCGCTCCCCCGGGAAAAGACTTGTCGGAAATCGCCGGTGGTTGGTCCGGAAAGACATGGGACATTGTCGTCCTCGTCTGTGACTTCTCCTCCCCAAGCATTTGTTGCTCTACGTCAATCCAGAGACATCTGGAATCGTCGTTTAGGTCATAGTGGTAGTCGTGTTTTGTCAAGTCTTAGGAACCATAATCTTATTACGCTACTAAATTCCTTTAGTAATAATTGTGTTTCGTGCAAGTTAGGAAAGTCTCAATGTTTTTCCTTTAATTTATTTGCTCACCGTAGTTCTTTTCCTTTAGATATTATTCATTCTGATGTTTGGCAATCGCCTGTTTTATCAAACTTGGATTTTCGATATTATGTTATATTTGTTGACGATTTTTCTCGATTTACATGGCTTTATCCTATGATGAGAAAATCAGAAGTTTTTCAGCGCATTTGTGCATTTCAAAAACTCGTGGAGAACACTTTTAACACTAAAATTAAAACTTTTCAAAGTGATGGAGGTGGTGAATTTGATAATAAGTCTATGCTTCAACACTTTTCTAACTCGGGTATTTCTTTTCGTAAATCATGCCCAGATACTCCTCAACAAAATGGGGTGGCTGAACGAAAACATCGCCACATAATTGAAATGGTGCGTACCATCCTTACAGATGCTCATTTGCCATCTCAATTTTGGGTTGATGCTGCTTTTTACGCTGTTTATACTATTAATGATTGCCTACTCCCATTTTAAAAGGACTTTCTCCATTTGAAAAGCTTTTTCATACACCCCCTGACTACAGTTTTCTTCGAATTTTTGGTTGTGAATGTTTTCCAAATATATCTTCTCAAGTTTCTCATAAGCTTCAACCACGTTCTATCCAATGTATTTTCCTAGGTTATGCTTCTAATTATAAAGGATATCGTTGCCTAGATCCTACATCTGGTCGTGTTTATGTCAGTCGCCATGTTGTCTTTTATGAATTAGTTTTTATCTTAAACTATCTCGTCCCTCTACTGTCCCTTCATCCAATGGCTCTTCTGAGATTCTTGTAGTTACTGCTCCTTTATCCCCTTTGCAGCCCGATACCAATCTAAGTCAAGTATGTCTCCTTCTACGTCGTCTTCTCCACCTCCCTCTAGTGTTTCTTCCCCGTGCCCTACAACCAGCTCTACGGATCACGTGTCCATCACCGCTTCTCCTACCAAGTGTTGCTCTAATGTTCTCTCTTCTTCTGCACCTACCTCACTGCCAACTAGCACTGCTTCTCCTCCTACTTCTATGCCTCCTGCTCACTCAATGCACACTCACTCCAAGTCTAGTATTTCGAAACCAAAACAAATATTTTCTTTGAACAGTATTATTCAAGAAATTGAACCCTCTTATTTTTCTCAGGCAGTAAAAAGTCCGAAGTGGCAGCAGGCCATGGCAGATGAGTTTAATGCACTTTTAGCAAATAATACTTGGGTTCTTGTTCCTTTTCAACCTCACATGAACTTAGTTGGTTGTAAATGGGTTTATCGTATTAAATATAATTTGGATGGGTCAGTTGAGCGATACAAGGCCCGACTTGTAGCACAAGGATTTCATCAGCAACCTGGCATTGATTATCATGAAACATTTAGTCCTGTTGTTCATGCTACCACTATTCGTATTGTCCTCTCTCTTGCCGTTTCTTTTTCTAGGCCTATTCGTCAACTTGATGTTAAAAATGCTTTTCTGCATGGTGTTCTTAATAAGGAAGTCTTTATGAAACAACCTCCAGGTTTTACTCATCCTGATTATCCTCGTCATGTTTGTAAGCTAACTAAAGCGCTCTATGGTTTGAAATAGGCACCACGTGCTTGGTTTCATCGCTTTAGTTCATTTCTCATGGCTCATGATTTTACTTGCAGCAAATCAGATTCGTCCATGTTCATTCACCGTTCATCGTCTGGTATTCTTATTTTATTATTTTATGTTGATGACATTATTCTTACTGGTAGTAATTCTTCTCTTCTTGATCACTTCATTAGTCGTCTCTCTAGACAATTTGCCATGAAAGACTTAGGTGATCTTCATTACTTTCTTGGTGTTCAGGAAGTTCGTTCTTCTAATGGTCTTCATCTGTCACAACAAAAGTATATTTCGATTTGCCTCTTAAATTTCACATGCATACATGCAAACCAGTTCTCACCCCTATTGCTTCTCGCACTTCTCTTTCTATTATGGATGGTGAGTTACTTTTAGATCCTAGTGAATATAGGAGTATGGTTGGCGCTCTTCATGTCACGACCCGGATTCCCACCCTCGGGAGTCGTGGTGGCGCATACTAGTACGAGCTAGGCAAGCCAACTAATTTCACAATTTACCCTTTTTACTCATTTTATATTCATTAGCAATTTTAATAATAATAATAACATTTAAACAACGGAATTTAACATAAACGGAAGAAAGAAGCCATAAGCTATCTGAACACGAATATCTAATACAACTGTTTGAACCTCGACTACCCAGAACTGGTGTCACAGTATCACAGACGGTCTAAGATTTACTACATACAAAGTCTGAAGAAAATATCAATACACTATTTCTGAATATAAGGAAAATGAAATAGGAAATAAGGATAGAAGAGACGCCAGGGCCTGCAGACGCCTGCAGGCCTACCTTAGATCTCCGCGTGAACTGAAAATAGCCTCCAACCTACGGTCCGAAGTCTACAACACTGGGGTCTGCACAAAAGAGTACAGAGTGTAGTATCAGCACAACCGACCCCATGTGCTGGTAAGTGCCTAGCCTAACCTCGGCGAAGTAGTGATGAGGCTAGGACCAGACTACCAAATAAACCTGTGCAGTTGTATAATATACAACGGAAAGTATAGCAAAGATAAACAAATAAAGATGGGAGGGGAAAACATGCTTCGGGGAATAACAAGTAAAAACAGAATATCAAGAGAATTATTAAGGAATCAAAAACCACCACTAACAAGGATGAGGGAAACAAAGGCAGATTTCACTTTCTTTTCACATCTTGTTGCAGGCGTGCAACCCGATCCCATTTCCTGTATCTCGTGGCAGGCGTGCCACCCGCTCCCATTTCATTTATCATTGTTGCGGCGTGCAACCCGATCCATATATAATATTGTTGCGGCGTGCAACCCGATAAATATATAATATTGTTGCAGTGTGCAACCCGATCCATATATAATATTGACAATTATAACGAGAGCCCCGACAAGGGAGAAACAGCTATAACCAAACTTGTTCCAACATCTAGCTACATCAGCTATAACCCAACTTGTTGCAACCTCTAACTACCTCAGCTATAATCAAACTGGTCACAACATCTAACTACCTCAACTATAATCAAATTTGTCACAACATCTAACTACCTCAACTATAACCCAACTTGTTCCAACATCTAACTACCTCAGCTATAATCAAACTTGTTACAACACCTAACTACCTCAGCTATACCATAATCCTTACCTAACATAAAGAATCATCAACCTAAGTATCTGTAATATCAATTAAGAATACAGTGCTAGGGAACCACAACTCAACAATAGCCCGGCAAGGGGGCAACATAATGATCTCTTCTCTTTCTCACTTTTACTTCATAATTCACTTCACAACTCGAGCCACTGCTCTAGAGGTTCAATTATCACTTATACTTTCACAATTCGTTATACAACTGGAGCCAACGCTCCTCAACGTTCATAGGTCACAATTCTTTCCACAACTTTACACAACAAATAGAAATTTTCACCAAGGCATGAATAATACAACAAAGTCATAAAAATCACAATATAAGACCCACGGTCATGCTCGACACCAACGTATAGATACTCGTCACCATGCCTATACGTCGTACTCAACAAGAAAACAATTAGCAAATAGGACACACTCCTAATCCCTCAAGCTAAGGTTAGACCAAACACTTACCTCGAACTTCCACGGCCAACTCAATCCTCAAACACCGCCTTTCCTTCGAATTCGGCTCCAAATCAATTGTATCTAGACATAATCGACTTCATAACATCAATAAACGCTAAATAATCCAATTCCAATGTTTAATAATGGCTTTCTAACCATTCTTCCCAAAAAGTCAAAAAATTGACCCCAGCCCGCTTGATCAAAACACGAGGTTCGGACCAAAACCTAATCACCCATTCACCCACGAGCCCGAATATATCGTTTGTTTTGAAATCCGACCCCAAAACGAGGTCAAATTCCCAAATAATCAAAAAGCCCTAACTCTAGCCAATTCCCCAATTTTTTACCATTAAAACCCTAGATTATTGATAAAAGTTGATGAAAAACATTAGATAGTTGAAAGAAATCAGTTAATGAATACTTACTTGTGATTTGGGAAGAAAATCTCTTGAGAAAATC